>NC_054385.1:72349418-72652752 GCF_017654675.1 Xenopus laevis
GAGGCACGTGCCTAGGGCACAACGAAGTGGGGGCGCCAAGCATGTACCTCTTATTTCGCCTACCCCTGATCCGGACCCTTTCTCTCCCACCGACACTCTCCAGCGCAGCTCTGTACGTGCTCTCTCCCCCTTCCAAGAATTGGAAAATCGGGCACGCATGTGCACTCGGAACCAGGCAGCTCATGGGGGTGAAGTGGCCGGCCGGGTTGCCTTGGGCGCCCAGCTCACGGGAAGTTGTACGCTAAGACAGATGAATATAAGCAGATAAAAAGGAAAGCAGTGGTGTTTTCAAGCCAGATTAATATCAAAACAAGATAAAAACACCTTTCATTGCTGGGATTCTTGCAGGTCTTTATCTTTCCTTTTCTCCAGTATAAATATCAGTGGGGGCACTGAAAAACATCTATGTATAGACAATACTATCTCATGGCGTCTATATGCATTTGTCATTATTTATGAGAACAATATATTAGATATTTATTTGTACAGATTGGGAGAGAAGGTTGGCAGCACATATTTTTCATAGAATCAACAATAATATCAACCCTTGCAATAAAGTATTGAGATTCCACCAACATTTTAACTTGTCTGTGTATCGCATAGTCTGACAATTGCCCTAAGCTTACTAGCATTGTGCAAATAAAATTAACATTGCTGGGTTTTGTTTAATGCTCTCCCCCCCCCCCCTCTGTCCTTAATTCTACCCCCATGCACTGACTCTTATTTGCTCCGCTACAATGGTCTTCTCTTTGTCATTTTATCTAGCCTGCTCCAGGCTGTGTCAATATGAACTTTTATTTCCTGTGGGAGGAAAGAATGCCAAACAAGTCTGAGCTCTGGAGCTCTACCAGTACATATGCAGACAGAGGGGTTTTTTTTAGCTTTCCTATGCCTGACTGTATGTGACTTTATAAGACTTAGCCACCAATACACAGCTCAGATTTTTATTAATCCTTTGAAATGCAAGTATTGCAAATATAGCTATTGTATGCCTTACTTATCCTTTCTTTATACAAGTTGTTGTTCATTTTCACCTAAGCATTAGCTTGTAGGTTTTATCCAACCTACAAAGGAATCTAACTAAAGCCACACATGGGGCTGAAATCAACCTGCTGAAATGCACAGGATGAAAACCAGCCCCTATGAGGACATTAGCTTCCTCTCCTGCCTGCGCCACAAACCATTGGGTTGGCTCAGGTACAAGCACACGCTGCTGATTTTGGAGAGCTTGAGTAACTTTAAAAGCCAAAATGTTTATTTTTCTTTTTCTAGTGAAGAGAGAGCATTTGTTTGGCATAGTGATGCATATTTACTGTACTTATGTACTCTTTGTATGGCATGGTTTAGCCAAATGTAGATACATATAAGAGTTGTTTGTATTTTGAGATATAACTGGATTTTGGATTTTGGCCTATAAACTAAGTCAGTAACTCCTGAGATACTTTACACCAATGGTAAACTGAGCTTCTTGATGAGAAGATTAATAGGTGAAGAAAAGGCTTGAGCCAGGGGCTCATGTGTAAGAGCCATTAAAGGGACAGTTCAGTGTAAAGATGAAACTGGGTAAAAGGATATTCTGTGTAAAATAAAAAATGTTTCTAATATAGTTAGTTAGCCAAAATAGCATTTACAATAAAGATATCTGCAGGCTAAAGGCTGAGCAGTTTCTGGACTATTCAATATTCATGTTGATTTAGCTCTAAGAACATCTCACACTGTGGAAGCAAAGGCTGTGTAATTATCAGTTTTGTCTTGTGTAGCTGTGTTGAGGTGAGACACCTGAAGGACCCAATGTTTTAGCTCAACGAGGGCTATCCTAGCCTCAAAAAGAGATGAGAATAGAAACCAGAAGAAAGTAGACAGAGGGAAAAATCAGTACAGGGGAAGAGGGCAAATAATCTGTCATTATAGAGCTATAGGATTAGTGATTAGAAGGGAACAGATAGACCGATGTGCAATGGATGTTTAATACATCTGTTTCACAGTAAGCCTTTATTATTAGTTTCTTATAGTTCTGGCTTTATTAGTAAACTATCATTTGTTTTCCTGACAAGTCAGGTTGTGGTTCAATGATCATCTAAATGAAATCCATCACAAGTCAGCAATTTGGAATGCTGATAAACAGCATGACTGAGTTGTTTGCAGCAGGGAATTATGTTACTGTGAGAAAGCATATGCTGCTGAACACTAATGAAAAATTTAATTTCTCAATATCTGGGAAGGAAAAAAGCAGAGGGGAAAAAAACATCCTTGTTCATCTTAACAGCAATGATTTTCAGCTAGGATAGCACAGGTGAAGAAGGTTACACCAAAAAGTTTCATGGAACTGTGTTTCCAAAATACAGGGTTTGGAGTTTGCATCAATAACATCCCTATAATCTGTAGCTTTCTATTTAAAGTCAGATGAGAGTTCTAATGCACTCTCAGCTGTGCAGCGTGATGTTCTGCTCTTTGATCGGATAGTGTTAGACCATAGAACATTACTCACTGCACAAGGAAGAGCAGGAATAGTAATTTCAGGAGCTAGAAGAAAAACACAAACAATAAAAGAACAGGTATTGCATGAGTCAGCACAAATGTACTTGAAACTATTAGGGAATGCAGCAAGAAACTGAAGCTCACCAGAGTGAATTTATGCTGTTTTCCATTTAGAGTATATGGGATTTTAATAAGAGTATTTATCAAAACTCTCACTTTCACCCATTAGTAAATATACCCCACAAAATCCCACAGGAATGGATAGAGAGTGGTATAATTTCAGGAAGGTGAGAGTAGTATTTGATTGACAGCCTGGGGCTCAGGCTTGCACATGTCAAGCATAAAAAATACTAGCTTATTGTGTTTTGGCTACATATACTTTTTGCAGCATGTACTGTACTAGCAGTAATTGCTCAAAATGGCACAGTTCCCTTCCTGTTGTTTCCATATTGCATAATCACTGCTTTCTTCAGAGGCAGGTTGAGGCATACACATGCTATTCTCTCTTGTCTTAATTTAACTCTATGGGGTAATGGGATAAAAGGGACCACGGTCTAGTAATTCAGTTGGCAATCTGCAGGTAGCTTTTACTGGTAAGATTTTTGAAAACAAACATCTGATTTGTGGCCCAATTCTTCAAAAAGAAACTATTCAGTTGGTCAGTCTTCGGCAGGTCCTTGGCTATGGAACATGGAAAATGGAAATGGTTGGAACAATAAGGTCCTGATTAAAATCTGGCATGGCCCTACTCCTACTCTTCTCCAAGGAGTGGGGAAAGATGTGCCAAAAGAAAGCAGTGGCGTGTTGCAATGGGGGCAGCCAGATTCCATTATATCAATAACAAAATTATTTCTGTAGCTTTTATTTTATCCTTTCTGATTATTTTTCTTTCAAGAAAGTCAAAGTTTAACATAAAGGAGAACTAAACCCTAAAAATGAAAACATGCTAAAAATGCCATATTTTATATACCGCATTTATTGCACCAGCCTAAAGTTTTAGCACCTCAATAGCTGCAATGATCCAGGGCTTCAAACTAATCGGGCTGATGCTAGTTGCGTTGGTTTCTGTGCTCCCATTTATTAATTACTAATCAGCCTTATATTGTGACATTTATATTCTATGTGTACTGTATATTGTGAGTGGGTCCCTAAGTTCAGTAAGTGACAGCAGCACAGAGCATGTGCAGTGAATCAGCAGGAAAGAAGATGGGGAGCTACTGGGACATCTTTGGAGACACAGATCTTTACTGCTAAAGGACTGTGGTTGCCTTGGGCTGGTACAGAAGCCCAAAACCTATTGTACAACATTTCTAACCTAGAAGATATTGTAATAATTAGCAAACTCAAGAAATCTCTGAAATCTCTTTATGTCAGACACTGTCAGTAGGAAGCCAGTTTAAGCAAAAACAAACAGACAGATAAGAAAGGATAAGAAAGCATGAGAAGCATTTTGGCAGGTAGCAACTAGAAAGAAAGGCACAAAATGATTAACTGTGGACCTAAGTTGATGGAAAATAAAGTATATTTCCACTTTGCATGTATACAGCTAGAATTACAATAGGTACAGGTATGCAGGGCGTAAACAGAATATTAAAACAGTAAAATAAGTGGTACGAATCATATGTTTGGGGGGTAGAAACTGGAAGAACAGCCATTAAAGCCAATACAACTAAAATGGATGCAAGCAAAGTTTCTAGGCAATAACTAATGACTAAAGTCTCACTTTCTTTTTGCAGGTATTTAGCTATGGGTAAGCAACAACAGGCTGCACAAGTAAGTTGGCTTCCCAAGGAAAAGTTCTTAATAACTAAGTTATCTTAATTATTCTCTTAAACAAATGGAGGGACAGTGGTGGAAGAGTAAGAGATGATGGGAAGAATAGTAAAGTCAGTACTTAGTAAAGACAATCCAGAACATCAAACCAAGTGGAGCCGATGCTCTCAAGTCTGTTAACAGGGGTCAGAAAACTATTTAGGAGCAAATCCAGGCAAGGTATTATTTCAGGAAACAGGCAAGGGTAGATACCAGACTAGTTAAATTAATTATTAGAAAAAAGTACCAGATAAAAAGGGTGAAACAACTTAATAACTGATCAGTGCTTGTAGAGGGTAAGAACGAGAGTAATAGCAAAGGTTGTATCTTATTCCCTTAGGTAGTTAAAAATAAAAAAGCAAATAAGGCTGGGGGGGTGCTTCAGGGGCCCGCACACACCCCCAGCACCCCACCCTGCTCTGCCATCAACACAGGTTCCCCACTCGAGCCTCAACCCCCTTCCCCCCCTCCACCAGCATTTACCTGCTTGTTTCTTGGTGATTGGGGAAGGGGAAGGTTAGGGAGCTCACAGTTTCAAGCAGCAGGTAGGGAGCGGGTCAGGGCTGGTGGAACCCACCAAGTTTTTTTACAGTATAGCCATCTTCAGAATAATGGCTTCAGCGTATGAACATTCAAGACTACAGAGCTGTACTTGTTTTGGAACATCAAACAACTGGGAATTGTTTCTCCCAGGTCAGAGTTGCTGTCATGGGTTTGTTTGCTATTCCTAGTATATTGTATTCTAAGTATAACTTTATTTCAAGTAGGTGATTAATGCCATGTGTTACAGGATATGGATCTAACCTGTTATTGGAACTTTAATCCTGATAAATATGCCGTATTATGGCTTATGGGTCAAGAAGTTACAGTTGCACAGAACTTTGTTATCACCGGTTACTCCCATTTCTTATGCATTCTGATCCTTAGCTTGTCAAGCTTCAATGCTGTCCAGCCCAAAATGCCCTATAAAATTATGCAATAAAGGCATTTTTATTATTCAAAGAAAAAATGGTGGTGTTCCATCCTGAATTTTGTGTATATGCCTGTGGAAATTGGCCATTGGGGAACCTGCACTGCATTGAGAATGCAAGTATTGCTGTGCTGACTACTCTCTGTTTGATCAAGTTCAGGTATACAAAGTGATATGTTGTTGCTATATCTTGTGTTGGGTCATCTTCCATCTTCGGTATTAAGTTTATTTTGGCAAGCTTTACTATATATATATATATATATATATATATATATATATATATATATATATATATATATATATATATAAAAACTGCAGTGATTGACAGCACTCCTAGGCAATAATTAACAGCAAGTCAACATAGCAAGTAAAGT
The DNA here is from genome assembly GCF_017654675.1 of Xenopus laevis. Classification (NCBI taxonomy): domain Eukaryota; kingdom Metazoa; phylum Chordata; class Amphibia; order Anura; family Pipidae; genus Xenopus; species Xenopus laevis. The sequence goes on from NC_054385.1 coordinate 72,355,053, forward strand.
GGAGAGTTTATTTGTGGTCCTAATATATATATATATTTCTATAGAGAACTGGATTCTCCATGTACAGGTATGGGATCTGTTACCTGGAAACCCATTATCCAAATTACAGGAATGCCATCTCCCAAACACTCCATTGTAATCAAATAATTAAATATTTCTTAAATGATTTCCTTTTTCTCTGTAATACTAAAAGAGTACCTTGCACTTGATCCCAACTAAGATATAATTAATCATTATTGGGTAGCAAAACTATCCTATTGGGTTTAATGAATGTTTTTATGACTTTTTAGTAAGCTTACGGCATGAAGATCAAATTTATGGAAAGATCCCTTATCTGAGCATTCTGGATAACCATAGGTACCATACCTGTATTGCCTTTCATTGTGACAGTATTGAAACTACTCTACTCTGATTTGATAGAAGCTTCCCATCCAGCATGCACTGCATCACTTTTTCATCCCAGGCTCTCAGATAATTACTCCACTGCAGCAGAAACCCTGCCCCCCTAAGGCATTAGTGAATACCAGTGATGATGCCCTCCAGTTTTGGATTCCTTGTGCTACCCAGTGGTGTTCTCATCCCCTGCGGGAATTATATTAAATTTGGTTCACAAGAATGCCATATCATTCCAGGTGGGAATTTGCAGTAGTGCTACTATGTGTATATGTGATCTCCCCATATGGTTTCTTCTAAATAACATTGCTCAGGAGGTAGATTACAAACTGTTATTGCTTTTTTAACCATGTATTCCTCTGAGCCCAGCTGCAAAAGGCAGCGCTTGGCACAGAATTAACTTCAATAATGCAGATGTCAATAAGACAGCAGCACTTTCAGCTTCACAGCAAGTGCAAATGAAATAAAAGTAATAAAATAACCAAAAATATGCAAACATATTTACAGAAGAAAACAAAAACACTGTAAAACACATTGGGCTGTATGATTGTCATTTTGCTGAGTACGAAGGAAAATAATTATTGCAGACTGGAGGAAGAAAGTTTACTCCCAAAAAGTAATAATGGGTGAGTGAATTGCCAATTTGCCCCAGTTTTGTAATTTTATGCAAGGGCAATGTTCAAAAGAGAACACAATGTTCAATAAGTTTTGTGTTCCCATGTAATTTTACATTTTGTAGTTTATCTAACTAACTTATCAGTCATTAAAACGCTACCATATATTGACCTTCTTCCACCATACTTTTCCTCTTGTACTTTTTTGGCACACTCAAATAATTTTTCTAGTTCTACAAATGAATGATCTTTCTACAACCCTCTCTGCACTTCTTGTACCAAAACAAGATGGGCTCTGATTTCATGCTGCTGCCATCTTAGAATAGAACAGGATGTATTATAGTGTATGAACACTGTTTCACTTGGAAAAGAGGAGATCAAAATCTGGAGCATCTGACGAATCTCCTCTTCTTTGGGGCAACTAATCTCCCCGAACTGCCTCCCTGCCTTCCCACCGGCTAAATTGTAAATCACTGGCGGGATGGCACTCGGAGCGATTCATTTTCAGAAGTCGTCCGAAGTTTCCTCGTCAGGCAACATCGGAAAACGAATCACTCCGAGTGATCCCTCTCTACAGTATACCAAAAGTTAATTCAAAGGTGAACAGTCCCTTTAAGAATGATTTCCTTTTTCTCTATGATAATAAAACAGTACCTTATACTTGATCCAAACTAAGATCTAAGTAATCCTTATTGGAGGCAAAACAATCCTATTGGGTTTATTTAATGTTTAAATTATTTTGTAGTAGACTTAAGGAAATATACATTCTGTATAACAGGTCCCATACTTGTACTGTGATTGCCACAGTAAAAGAAAGGAGGCATCTATATATTATACTTTTATTTTTAAAGGAATAAAGGGGGTACACCTCTACACCACCTCTGTATTCCAGAGCATCCAATAAATGTTCAGTAATTTAGTTATCTTGAAGTTCTCCTCTCATTGTGCTCAATAATCCACTTTTAAATCTAATTTGCAGTGGATAAGGTTGGTGTTATTATCTCTGAATGAGGACAACTTTATTAAGCATGTACACAGCTTTTTATTTATTGGCTGTAGAAGTACAATACAGTGATATAACCATTCACATGGGAATCCTGTTAAAACCACTGCTCACCAGCATTAACAGCTGGGAAACCAGTGTTGGATGAAGGCAGTCATATCTAATGCTATTTGTTGCTACACAAGAGCTATGGTTAGCATGGTCTTTAGAACTGACAGTTGTATTTATATTTAAGCATTTTTTTAAGTTCAGAACACTTTGTAGATACCATTTTGTGGCTATTGCGTATGATTTTTGGTGCTTTTTAGCAACTAGACATTTAACTGTCTTTTAACACCTGTCAGTGAGCTTTGATTTGCAGCTTCTTTTTCCCTTCAGTTTTCCTTGTTTGGAATATGCCATCATATTGTGAAATATATATACAGAGATATACATCATTTATATATATATATATATATATCTTAGGTATTTCAGTTTGATGTTTGTGTTGTTCCTGTTATACTTCCCATCAGGCCTGGACTGGGAGTCAAAATAGGCCCTGCCATTCCAAGTCCACAGAGGCCCAAACAGCCCCCTACCAGCCCACTATATGGTAACTTTCTATGGAACCATACAGCAGCCCCTCTGGCATTTGCCAGAACTCACAGATTGCCAGTCCGGGCCTGCTTCCCATATTCTCACTCTTCGACCTTCACTCCTCCCACGGCTCTGATGTCTGTTTTTCTGCTCTCCACTTTAGCAGCAGGTTGTTTTTCCTTTAAATTTCAGTGAAAAGACAGACAGAGAGATATGCCCCCTCCCCTGATGTACCCATCTCATCTTTCCAAATAATCGCTTGACTCCCAGTGTTTCTCTCTTTTTCCCCAATCACTTTCTCTCCTTTTGTCTCTCTGTCTCGTTTCTCCTTCTCCATTTGTGTGGCAGCTCTAGAATGGAAATATGGTTACCTTGGAAACCAAATTGTGTTTTATGCCAGAGTCCATCTTTCACACAAGTATAAAAGGGATCCATAACCCATCTGATCTCACAGAGAAAGACTATTCAAAGAAATACCAGAAAAGCAAGAGAGAACGGTGATGTATCCTACGTAGGAACGTTAATCCACGAGATGCTCCCAAAAGAGGTTTAATGTTAAGGAATTTGAGGAGTCTGCAAGAACAATAAACTCCCATGTCCAGTTCTCATGTCCCCAGGAGAAATCCATGTTAAAACCACAAAGCTCAAACACTGCTCAAACTGCTGTACCTGGCTTTGCTCTGACAATCTTACAATGATTACCAGCTTTTTTAGCCTTAAATAAAACCTCAGGTTGACTCATACTAAATTTTTTACGCATTTCTTAGTTTCTATTCCCACGACTCAGTGTGTTGGGTACAGTATCACTGGCTATATAAAAAAATTACAGCTTTGTTTAAAAGCTCAGCACAATAATTATTTATATTAAGGGGCAGATTTATCAAAGGTCGAAGTAAATTTTCGATGTAAAAAACTTCGAATTTCGAAGTAATTTTTGAGTAATTCGACTGGGGAATAGTCCAACTTCGATTCGAATTTGAAAAAACTTTGAAATTCGAAGATCGAATTTTTTTTAAGTACTGTCTCTTTAAAACTTCGACTTCAACCATACGCCACCTAAAAGCTGCCGAAGTGCTGTTTTAGCCTATGGGGGACCTCCTAGAACCTATATGGAGGCAATTGGGGGAGTTTGGGAGATCGAAGGTTGAAGTTAAAAAACCTTTGATCGAAGTACAATCGTACGATTCGAAGAAGGCCGAATTCGGCCCACTTCGACCCCAAAAAACTTTTTCGATTGGTCTTTTTGAATTCGAAGTTCGAAGTTTTTTTAACTTTGAACTTCGACCTTTGATAGATCACAACTGAGAATTTGTAGAAATGTGGAAGTAGAAGGATTTGAAATGCTGCTAAACAAAAATGCCTCAAAGTATCATGTTAATAACTTTATTGGTATTGGCGGTTATGCTCACAGTACTTTTCAGATAGCAGTACGACTATTTAGCACTGTAAATAAGAGTTTGTTCATTTGGTAAGCAAGACATGCCTAGGTAATGTGGTTGTGGCAGTCTAAACTGCTAAAAAGAAGACTACAGCAACAATTGACGAGGATATCAGGCTATTTAGATGTTTTAAACAAAAGCCTCTGTTTTACCAAGCAATTGCATGATTACACTGGCTTCCTGAGGATTCTGGGAAATATCGTCAGCAAGCCAACAGACTTCATATTTCACTTTGAAAATTGACATGGGGCTAGACATGTTAATTAGTTTCCCAGGTGTCCTCAGCCATGTGACTTGTGCTCTGATAACCTTAAATCACTTTTTACTGCTGCAAAGCAAGTATCTATCATGAGAACAACATGAAGGTAACACAATAACAGCTCCCTGACACCTGACTACTGTCCAGGGTCCCCTCCGACTCCCCTGCCTCCCTACTATGACGCGCCGAGCACGCATGTGCAAAGGCGCTCCTCAGTGCGCGCATGCACAGATTGCGCTGCGTGGCGCATAAAAAAAATCCTTTTTTTCTGTCAAGGATGATTGGGATGGGGGACTGGCCCGGCGGGGGCCCATTAAGGGTCGGGACCCACCAGGTTTTTTCCCCAGTATCCCGCTGGGCCCATCCAACACTGCTCAGAAACAATAGCTTATCTGAAAGAAGTTCCATTGTGAAGTGCTGGCTCTTTCTGAAAAGCATAATATCAGGTACAATGGCCTGAGATGGCTACCTACACACCATTACTACAACTAAAAATATACACTTATTGGAATAAAGAATATTAAGATATTACATTTATTTCAATAACAACATTTTAAATGGTATTTAGAAATAAAAACAAAACCATACATTTTATGACAGAATCCCTTTCAATTCAAATTATTATCATATTATCAGTTTATATTCAGTATGTGTGTGTTGGATGACAGAAGAGTAAAATTAAGATGATCAGCCTTTTCAACTCTTCAGCCTGGATAGTGGGGAGCAGTGCAGCCGTTCCACCCCTTTTCCCCTCCAGTCTCATAACTCCCCATTCAGAAAATTGGCGTGTGTGGCCAGATGCACTCTCTCTTGTCTTTGCAATGGTCAATGATGTCACATCTGGCCTAGTTGTGAATGTCATTTTGTTTAGGAAAAGCATCTGCCCACCCCCCTTCCCTTCAGCATTATATGTACCTACAATTGTTTCTAGAATGTTCATATTTTTCTGTTGCTTGAAAAAAGATATTAATTGGTTCCTGTTTTTGTAATCTATTGCATATTGCTTTATATCAGCTTTTCCTCTGTTACTTAATACCTTGAGTCAGAGCGGTTTTTGATCTTTCCTTTCTACATACATTATGGTGAAATATGGATATCACATGGCCATTACTGTTATAATAGCTGGCATTTAGTTTTGAGATAAAAATGAAGAGTCTATAAATAAATGGTCTCAGTTCCTTTGAATATGTGTTTATAATTGGGCAAGGATCCGGGATAAACATTCTAGTGAAGCTGTGGCCAACCTTCACCTTCACAGTCGATATCCAGCACACTTCAATACACTCCAAGTCATTAACTCTTCAGGGTGCACGCAACAAACGTATGTTCACCTCCACATACCTCCAATTCAAGTGTATATAAATTGCAGCACTCCAGGTTTTTCCATTAAAACTGTTAGCTTGATAAAGGATCATTTGTATCCGAAACGTCGCTATGCTATATTGAAATAAGGAAGTTATGGTGATGTTTTTGTTAGCTTGATAAAGGATCATTTGTATCCGAAATGCCAACCTTCACCCACATGGCCCCTGTGTCCTTCATTCATAAGCTTCATTTTACCCTAGGCAAAAGGAGAATCTGTGTTTACATCTCTGCAGCCTGTAATAATGACATTGCTTAACTCAAGAACCTCTTATTCTGCAACACTAGTAAGATTGAATTTCAAACAGTATCTTGTTACATTATAAAGTATCATATCATCATATTTTGGTGGCTGAAAAACTCGGCTTATACTCGAGTATATACGGTAATACAATGAGCTTGCTTTTTTGATTACTTGCCACAACGTGTACATTCTTCTAAAATACATTTCCATCAAACCTATAAGGATACCATTCAGCTGCAGAGAAAATACAGTTTTTTCCCCTGGAAGGTGTCTCTAAACACATTTTTGTTCAGCTATCATTCTTTTACAGTATTTCATCATTTCTGCAATAAAAGCCTCACCTAAATTCATTCCTATGACCTATTCTTATCAGCGCTTGTGCCATAAACTCTCTTTTGTATCTCTGTAAAGCTTTCAGTACCTTAATGCTTCGATAAATAAGGGTTTCTATCCCACAAATTGGCCAAGGACTTATTCCAAATCCTAGGTGGTTAAGTGTGCATTTGGCTATTGCCAATGACATAAAGTGGAATTCCCTGCAGCTTCTATTCAATAGCTCTGCAAATTGTTCAGTTGACTTAGTGGGGAAGTGGACTCTCTATCCAGACCCAACAGGAATGCATACAAATGCCAACATTTGAGGGCAAATGGAAGTGGCACTCTCTGAAAAATAACAGAGAAAATGTTTTAGCTCCCTATAAAGCTTTTTTTTAGTACTGACAATACGGCTCCTTCAGAATGAAAACTCTTGCAGCAGAAAGAATAATTTATTTCCCAAAACTCTGAATACTGGTCGGGAACCAGCAAGTTGCAAGTTCTCAATATTAAATGGAGCCTATTAATTCAAAATCTCAGAGTGTATTTGGCTGGCATAAGCAGCCATCCTTTTCAGAGAGTTAAACACTCTGCATTTCAAATATTGATACAATTTTACAAGTCATTCCTTCTGCATGAGAGCAATGAAATGTTTGAAACCAGAGACCCATATGAAGTAGGTTTCTCTTGAATATAACTGTCTCTAATTAGAGGAATCCACAACAGAAAAACATAAAAATGTAAAAACCAAACAAGAAAAAAAAAATATATTCAAAAGAAAAGTCAGTCTTTTTGCTTTAGGCAATGGTGCATCTCAAAATCAAACTTACATGGCTGGATTCCATCCCCACTTTGATTTTCTTTCAGCCAGTAATGATAAGGAGAAAAGGAAATAGATTTCAAACAAACAGCAGGAAGGGGGAAGAGCAATTAAAAGAACACACTATGAGAGCATACAGTGCATTGGAAGTACAGAATGTATTTTGCAGCAACCTATTCCTCTCCTGAGTGTGCAGATTTCACAAATCGACAGCACTGCACAATCTATAAATCTTGTTTATTTTTACACCAAATGCAAGTAGAGGATATAGGATTTGTTTAGAATGCAATCACAATCCAAATTGTTAGTCTTGTATGAGGGAAGAACAACCAGACAACATCCAACAGGGACATTTCCCATGGACTAATAACAAGACATTTACAGTTTTCTGATAATTAAACATACATTTTATGCCCCATAAAAATCTAAGCTGTCAGCCATCATTCCAGTTTAGACTGGTAATCATGACTCCTCTGCTGAGAATTACAGGATTGTAATCATTGCACTTAATTAATGAACTTGTTTAGATAAAAGCCTATTAAAAAGTGGATGTGGAAACATAACCAAGGATGAGAATTCCTGGTTGGTAATCAATAAATGGATTACGTTAAAGAAAACATGTCCCTGTATGGAAGAAGCAGCACAGGCTGGCAGCTATTTGATTTATTCTCAGTTCGGTGATCTTCCATGATATCTGCTGAATGATTCATTTAATCCAAGAGGCTGTTCTGTAACACACTGAAGACTCTTGTAAGTGCAAATCGGAATCCTCTCTTCTGTATCATGGGTACTGATACCAAAGTCTGGAACTTTAGCCTTGGAAGGAAAAGCCCATGATGGGTGAAAGTCACTAGGAAAGAATATAATACTGGAACAAAATGATGAAAACTGTTTGAAAGTAATTTTCACCAGTCTATGTAAAAAATATTGCAAGAAAAGCTAAGCAAAAAATGTATGTACAGGCTTGTGTTTCCACAATTTCCTCATACTAGATGCATATAATGTTGTTTTATAGCATGAGTGTATGTATATTAAAGTAAAAGCCAAAACAACATATACTAAATGTGGGGACCAAGCACAAAAGGGTAAAGTAATCTTTATTCAACCCCAGGAACCCCTATAAATAAACCCTAGTGAGAATTTAAAATTCAAAAGGTGCCAAGTGTGCATATCTGACATTATTACCAAACCCACCATAGTGTTAGCAGTGTTATGTCATTAATAAAAAATACAACAAAAGAAATAAACCCAGCAGGCAAACAATAAAGTACACGTGAGAAGCAAGTGCATTTGAAGGTAGTTTAATAAGTGTCTGCAGCCAACTAGATTGAAAGATGATTACGATATGTTTAAACCGTTAGGGATTTGTGAGTACCTGTACCCATTTTTGGGTGTTGGTAAATAAGGCTAGCACCTTCTTAATTAATTATAATAGATTTTTCTCTCATCTGGATTTTTATCTCATTATCGGCAGACATATCCAAGTTTTGTTGGATCCTTTCTATTCACACAAAATTGTTCTCCCTTTTTTTTCAGCACCTAAGGTGTGTGAATACCGTTAAAGTATTGCACCATATATACACTTATAGCTGTCTCTTAGCTTGAAGCACTGGAGTTTCAAAGAGGATTGTGGGAGATGCACTGACCAATGAGAGTCAGAAGGCAGACATAGTTTTATTTTTTTATTGGTAACAAAAGAGGGTGTTGAATCAGAGGAAGGTAGTAGAAAGGGTTTTCCTAAGACACTGTTGGCTGTGGGTGTTTCTTATTAAATATTTCTTATTTAAATGCGCTTTCCAGTTCTCTAGGTGAGTGATACAATTCGTGCCATTCCTTCATTTACAATGAAGGTGTTTGAGATGGTTTTGTCTGATCACTGATATCCAGAGAGAGAAACAAGGGGTCAGTTATACACAATAACAGATGGAAAAGGGGTCAATATTATGGCTTAACTAGAGTCAATGGTTATATTGATAGGATAGGATACTCTATCACAGAATTATCATGGATGAGGGTGTAAATAAGCTTTTGGGTATTGTTATAAGCTTATTCTAATCACTTTGCTTGGTTATTTCTAACCAAATGGCTTTGTACTTCCTATATCTATCTATCTATCTATCTATCTATCTATCTATCTATCTATCTATCTATCTATCTATCTATCTAGCTATCTATCTATCTAGCTATCTATCTATCATCTATCTATCTATCTATCTATCTATCTATCATCTATCTATCTATCTATCTATCTATCTATCTATCTATCTATCTATCTATCTATCTATCTATCCTGATCAAAACATTTAATATACTAAGCAATATAATTAGTTTCAATTGTTTTCTGTTTTTTCATAGAACTGATCATTACAAAAACAACTTTGATTTGTGGCGAGGCCAGAAAGGCCCTGGCCTAGGGCGGAAAAATTTCAGGGAGCATGCCGCCCAGCTGCATTCTAAGGGGCACTGGGGAGCCACAGCTCAGCATTCCGGCAAGGGGGGAATGGGTAGATGCAAGAGCGGGCGGGCACTAGGACCTGGTGGCATAAGAAGAAACTCGGGGCTTGGACAGCCCAGTTAAACTAATCATTGACTCTAGTTAAGCCATAATATTGACCCCTTTTCCATCTGTTCTTCCCTGTAGTGGGCAGAATTCCAGTGTATGTGATACACATTTTATTCATATGCTCGCCAATTCTGCTCTTTTTAGTCTTATTTTTGTTAAGAGGACAAGCCCCTTTTTTGCCTATGCTTTGATTTTCTATTTAGCCACTCTACTCATTTTTGATGGAGAGAAAATGATGTTCAAACCAGAGAGTTATTGAATGTAAAACTAAGGATAGATAGCAATGTGCTGTCAGCAGAATGACAAACCTAACATTGCAGCATGAATGCACATAATCAAGTCAATACACCACTTTTATGATATTTAGCATATAACCCCATCACATACAGATCCCTGTCAGGTGATTTATACAATCATGAGTTTAATTTTATTTTCAACAGGGGTAAAGTGCCTAGATCCAGCATATAACAGAAGCAGTTTACTATGATGCTAGAATGTAATTGCCTTTTATGACATATTTAAATTTTGTAACAAAGAATCCAATAATATTTTCTTACTGTCTATGTAAAATAAACATACCTGCAGCTAAGAAGGGTCTAACATGAAATTATGGATTTTTAGTGCAGTAGAAAGCAAGCGCATTCTGTCTATATACCGAATCAAGAAAATATATTATCGATTTCCTGTAATGATGCTTCACGGCCTTTGTCTGTATGTCTGTGCGGCCACATGGGAATATTCATCCAGTTATAAAAACCTATATTTAGCAGTGAACTGAAGAAAAAAGACATTTCGATGGTAAACATGCTTTGATGACAGATCTTAAATCTGAGGTCATGCCAAGTTCTTGGTCCGGTTTTGGCAAATTGTTCTTTATTTCCCAGAAGAAACTGTTACAGTATTGTGTACACACAATACTGTCTAATGCATTGCACCTCATAATTATAGTGGGTGAATGTAAGGTCACATGCATTGTGCTGTCGAGAACTGCTAACATCCCCTACACCCACACATATGCTCAATTGCTACTGGTTTCAAATAATGTGTGTGTGTGTGTGTGTCTGTGTTCCTTAAGTTACTGCACTCAAATTCTTTAAAAAAGAAAAATTTAAAAATTAGCATATATCAAAAAGAAAACCTGGACCAGCACTCTCTATGTGAAAAATATGTATTTAAAGGACAAGATTAGTGTAAAAATAAATAAATAAAAACTGGTTAGATAGATAGTATGTGCAAAATAAAAAAGGTTTCTAGTATAGTTAGCCAAAATTTTAATCTATAAAGGCTGGAGTGAGCAGAAAACTACTTCCTGTTTTTCAGCTCTCGAACTCTGAGTTAGTCAGCGACTTTAAGGGCCACATGGGACATAACTGTTTATTGAGTTTGCATTTGATGCTTACCATGCAGGTCAGATTCAAAATCAAACAATTATGACTCATGTGCCCCCCTCATGTCACTGATTGGTTACTGCCTGGTAACTAATCAGTGGAAACCAAGAGAGCTGCAAATCAGGAAGTAGTGTTCTGGCTATTATGTTAGACATAAAATCACATCAGCTTTTATAGATTACATTTTTGGATAACTAAATTAGAAACAATTTTTCATTTTGCACAGCCTCTCTATTTACCTAGTTTTTATATTTACAATGAACAATTCCTTTAAGGCGGCATTCCTCATAGCTATAACCTCTGCCAGAACGATTCAGGCATTGGCATCGAAGGAACCTTATTTGCAATTCTTCTGCATAAGGTGGTCCTTAGAACTTCCTTCACATTGTACAAAAATGCCCTTTCTGCCTGACTGGGCAGATTATCCTATCATTCCTCTCCCAATCATCTTTCATACAGTAATTTATCTAAATCTGAATGGCAAACTATCAAGTGATTGAAATCAGGACAGTCAGATAACTCACTTTTCATTACAATCTTTTAAGGGGGGGCTCTGGTGTACTACTCAATAAGGATTACTATTGCACTGAACTCAAACCAGAATATATATTTACTTCTTTCAAAAAATCCATCCTTGGAGTACAAAGTGAAGTTTGACTGTTTGCTTACAGTAACTGTTTGGATTGATTTTAATACTTATGATTTCAGACTGGGTTATTTTAGCAGAACATCATCTGTTGCTGTACTTGATTATCACATGATTATTGTTCATGCTTTCCCTCTCAGAAGAGCTTGGGACAGAAACCTTGAAATAGTAAACTAGAAACACACTGAATGACCTGATTTAACCAGTGGCGTAACTACCAGGGGTGGAGAGGGTGCGATTGCACCTGGGCCCGCACCCAATTGGGGCCTGCCAGAGCTGCGATAAATCTTATGGCAGGTGGCAAGGCAAGGGGAATTTTTGGCATGCATGCCCGCAGCTCGCTAGTCACTGACGCAAACATTTGGAGAGGGGAGCCTGGGTACACATCCTGCTGCAGCTGCTCTGGAAGCAGGTGGGATCTGTATCAGAGCCGTATCGCCAGGGCCGGCCTTAGGCCAATTGGACGCACGCACCAGAAGAGTCGGAACCATTTCTGCTGACTTGTTCCCAGAGGGATACTCACAAACAGCAGAGAGCAATCAACAGGACTGGATAGGGCAGAAAAAACTTCTCTCAAAGTAGTAAAGCCACAATTCTGCAGCTCGAGGGCTACAGCGTGAACTATGAACCTTCCCCCAGCCTATTGTATTTCTGCAAACACGATCCAGGGCTTAAATCCTTTAAGCAGCAGGACCATGAATCAACTAATCAACTGATATAGAGGCTGCCAGCAGCACAGGTCTGTTCATTAACCCCAATCCTCCAACACATTTAAAGGTGGCATAGATGCAAAGATCCTATTGTAGGAATCGAGGATTCATATGATTTTCGGACCGTGTGTGGAGAGTCCCGACATTTTTCATCCGGCAGAGATCAGTCGTTTGGTCGATCTGACAAGTTTGATTTTGTCCCGACCGTCCTGCCAGAGCCCATTGCGCTCTCATCATAATATGATCATTTGGCCATAGGGCCGAACGTTCAGATTACCCCCGATATAGCGATGCCCGTTAGTGGCATATCGGGGAAAGATCGGCTCGTTTGTCGATGTCGCCAAACGAGCGGATCTTTGTGTCTATATGGCCACCCAACTTTCCTGTACAGAGAGATCCGATAAAATTATGGCAGCATATGTATTCCCTGTACTAAGCACAATTCAGAAGGAACAGCCCCTAAATATGTTCATAGCCTGTACAGAGAGATCCTTAAATCTATGGCAGCATAGGTATTCCTCTGTACTAAGCACAATTTATTTTATTATTACAGAGAAAAGGTATTTTTTTTCCAAAAAAAGTTGAATTACTTGATTATAATGGAGTCTATGGGAAACTGTGTTCCAGCCCAATGCATGGGGGGGGGTCGCATGGGGGGGTTAAGGGGGCCCAGTTGTAAATGTACGTACCAGGGCCCTTGGAGGTCTAATTACGCCGCTGGATTTAACATAGTTGCTCCTCGGGGTCTTCTGAAGTTCTTCCACTACCTATTTTTCTTTCAAATATATGTGAGCAAACTTCTTCTACCTTGTTGAAGGTAAACAGATTATTTTTTTTATAAATGTTATCACTGCTTCACTTTGTGGCAAAGTTTTGTAGAAGAACTGCAGAATTGTGTATAATCTGTTAGAGTAAAATACACTTTCTTGAAATAGAAATCTTTAAGTAAAATTATGGTTTGGGTACTACATTGTTCACATATGGTGGACTTTAACACCATCCTCCATTCTTACTCTCACCACCAAAAATCAATTTCTAGGGTGGTCTTATGCTGTCAGTTTTTGCACGTTTTTGCTGGTTATAAAGAACAACCCAAACCCAGAAATGGTCAATGTGTAGCTACTTGAGATGTTTACATAATGGTTTACTGATATAGTGTATGATTCCAAAGAGATAGTTTTCCAGAGCATACAGACCTCCTGCATCACAGACTGACATACTAGCTCCATGGTCTACCACCAAAAGCAACAGTTAAATAGGTCCTGTATGATAATGTGGCTATCTCAGATAGAGCAGAGCCTTTATCCTTGCAGATGTGTCCATCCGTCAGTGAAGGAAATTACATTTGAGGAAAGGATGATTAAAAGTCAGTTCTGATACAGACAGTGGTATTTGGATATGCTTGGGTGGTTAGAATATTTTTAAAGTGCCTTGCCACAGCTAAAGATCATCTTGAAATTAGCTAGTTTCAGCAATCACCAGGGTTGTAGAAATTGCCAAATTACCAATGCCGCAAATCCTCTATTAAAATGATTCTTTGTAGATCTTTATGGTGGTTCTCATGTTTGTTACAGTAATTAGTAACAATATATATATATATACTGTGACTGCACTGTTTAAACCAACTACAAGGACATAAAAAAAGAAGATATTATAGCACAGTTTGCTGATGTATTGATGATTTTTTTTGGTCGAGGTTTTTTTAGGCAAAACTAAAATTTTTTGTGGAAAAAAAACCTCATAGTTTTCGATTTATGATACGCTGATGCTGCAAAAAGCCCAATTCCAAAAAACTGCCATCTCAGACCAGTCGAGGTCAGGTATTAGTCAATGGGAGACCCCCCTATCCCAATTTGAAGATATAGTGGTTTACTCTGGATTTTATCCAGTTTTTTCCCAATACGATTCATTTGAGTTATTTTTTTAGTAATTAAGGCAAAATCAGAGATGGGAGTTTGGTCAAGCTTTTTATAATAATGTGATAAAATCAGATTTTAGTAAATAACCCCAAAGTGTGGCAGTGCTGACCATTATAATTTAAGCTGACAGCACCTATAAAAATGGTGCCTCATGTGAATCAATGAAAATCCTCCTCCAGCAGTCACACAGTGAGTCAGCCTACTCACTAGACTGAAATAGATATCAGAGCTCATCAACCACTTCTAACATGCAACGGATTTATTTCTCAATGAAATGCCAGATCTGTCATATAAGAGATGAAAGCAGATATGGTATAAGAAATGTATCAAAGGGTATAAATATAACATAGTAAGTCTATAAATACAGATTTTAGCTGATAACTATTACAAACAGATTGAGCTTTGGGTGGCAATAACTGAAGTAATTGTTAGTGTGGCAAAAGATAATGCACAGAATGCATTATGCAGTAAGGGAGGGCTAAGAGGTGTATTTTACCTGGCTGAGATGTCAGCACCCACTGATTTCATGCTAGAGAAAATAGTACCCACTAATATTTTTTTTCAGTAGAAGACTATCAACTTTACTATAAACACAAATACCATTACATTTTTGAAACTGTATCGGGGATACAAAATGTTATTGGATATGTTATTATCATATATTTTCAACAGATTTCTATTAAGCTACCTTTCATGTAGTAATGGTGTAGAAACAAATGGTAGTAAGGTAATAAGGTGAGCTATAGATAGACAAGCACAACATGCAAACATCGTTTAGTAAGATTCAGTTAAAACTCCCATAAATGTCCCCTTAATAAAATATATGTTTGAATATCTTTTGTTCCCACCTGCAATCTTGCTACCTCTGGTGTGCAATACATATTGAGGCGTATTGGAGAGAGTGGATGCCCTGACCAAAATAGTTCTATGACAGATAAAGAGTAGTGCATGGATCTGCGGCAAATTCCACCTATTCACTTCAATGAGTGAGACAAAACTTGGGAAAAAAGCCCATTGACTTTAATGCATTTGGAGCGAGAAAAAATTTGAGAAAAAAATGCCCATTCCCTTTAATGTAATTGGAATGAGAAAAAAGTCATCCATGGACTCTAATATATCTTGCTACAAAAATGTTGCCGCAACAAAAAATCAAAATGGGACAGATTCGCTCATCGCTAATATGGAGTCTAGGAAAAGTTTTTGGTTTGAACATATCTTTAGACTAATAAAACTACCAGTTCTTTACAGCCAGGATGAAGGAGAAGGAAAGTCAATTGGCACTTGGGGTGCCAAATGTAAGGCACCCCCAAGTGATTGTATTTACTTAACTGACACTTAAGGGACTAGATCTGGCATCGGAATTTAGTGATGCCTCCATTGAATCTTTGAAGTTGACTTCTTAGAACATGGTCCTTTCTACCGCAGCCAGGAGGGCTATCTGGATTAAGCTATTGTCTGCTTACACCACATCTAATACTAATCTGTGGTACATGCCCTTTGAGCCAGGTCAAAGGCTCCAAATTGTACACTCTCATGGGGAAGTCTAATGAGAAGGGTAAAACCCTGCCTGAAGATGGGCAGGCTGAAATGGAGAGGTACTTTTTTTTGTCCAGCAACGAGGTCCCCAGGCACCTTCAGACAAGCAAGGTATGGTGAAAAGGAGAAAGATAAACCTCACTCTTCCAGATCCCGGAGTGAATTATCTAGGACTCAAAGTGCCTTGGAAGAGGCTATCTGCACATTTTGCAAAGAGAGGGTGTTAGAAAGTGTTCCTTTTTTGGAAAATTTTTTAAGATTTGCAATATTCCTAGGGGAGCAGCTTCATCATTTTCAGTTTCTTGTCCTGTCCTTGTCATTACCTCTGCTCCAAGGGTGTTCACAAAAGTGGTTGCTTCCGTCACAGTGCTTATTTTCAGGAAGGAATCCATGTGATACCATATCTACACGATTGGTCATTCTGGGCAGTGTCAGCCTCTCTTCTTCTGAAACATCTATAGAGGTCATCTTGGGTGGACTGTGAACGAGGACAATTTGTCTCTGCTCCCCTGAAGGGTAAAGCAGGAGATGTGTATCAATACAGAAGAGATGACGGTCACCCTGACTCCTCACTCCTCAAAAAATTCGAAGTAGTACAAACTTTGTCAGTCATCTCAATACTCTGTTTCCTATCTCTTTGAGACAGATGATGAAAGTGTGTGGGCTGGTGACGGCTTCCATAGAGGCCCTTCCTTGGGCCAGGTTACACATGCGTCCCCTTCAAAGGGAAATTCTTACACTCTAGGACAGATCAGAAGATTCCCTAGATTCTACTTGAATACTCTCCCAGGAAGTCATAGACTCTCTAGACTCTAACTTCAGACAGCCAATTATATCAAAGGGAAACCAATTCAGGATCCCTTGGGGATCTTGAAAACAATGGATGCCTCCAGGGTCCAGGTTTCGGCTAATTCTGCCTACTTGGGTTCCTGATTATCTACTGAGCCTATGATACAGAGATACTGACACCAGAAATTGATATCAAAATATTGTCCTCACATTCTACCTATAATTTTGCCAGCGAAGGAGAAGGAAAGGGAGGGCCCGGGGTTATACCAGTGAGCACCACGGAGTGATCCTCTTCAGTCTTCCTCTCTCCTTCATGCAGCTGCGCATGCGCAGTAGAACGGAAAGCCAATCTTTAACTAAAAAGTCGGAAGTTATATGAAACTCCTTTTGAATCCCTGGAAGTGATAGCTCGAAAGCACATTTCCTTTAAAGGAACAGTTAAGTGTAAAAATAAAAACTGGGTAAATAGATAGGCTGCACAAAATAAAACATTTTCTAATATATTTAGTTAGCCAAAAATGTAATCTATAAAGGCTGGAGTGAGCAGAAGTCTAACATAATAGCCAGAATGCAACTTCCTTCTTTTCAGCTCTCTAAGTTAGTCAGCAACTTGAAGGACTTTGCAATTGATCCTCAGCATGCAGCTCAGATTCAAAAGCAACAGATATGACACATATGCCCCCCTTAAGTCACTGATTGGTTACTACCTGGTAACCAATCAGTGGGAACCAAGAGAGCTGAAAAGCAGGAAGTAGCGCTCTGTTATGTTATGTTAGACATCCAGTCACTTCAGCCTTTATATACTACATTTTTGGCTAGTTGCCCAGTTTCTATTTTTACACTGAACAAATCCTTTAAGGTGGCATTCCTTATAGCTATAACCTCTGTCAGGCATTGTCATCTACGGGAACCTTATTTGCCATTCTTCCAGATAAAGTGGTCCTTAGAACCATTCCCTTCCTAAAGTGGCTTCCAAAGAAAACATAAATCAAAAAGTCAGGCTCCCTTCTTTTTGCATAGATCTGTCTACAGAGGAAGAGTTTAGATATCAGTCCTTAGATGTTTTCCATGTGCTGAGGAGATATCTACTGCAGACAGAAGGGTTCAGGAAGCTGGAAAACCTCTTTATAGCCTTTTGGGGAAGAACAAGGGTCTAACATCCTCTAAACTGACCATGTCCAGATGGATGAAAGATATGTTATATGGCAGCTAAATTGCCCCCTCCAATTTTCATTAAAGCCCATTCTACGTGGGCAATGGCAACCTAAAGGCCAGAGTGTCTTTTGGTTCCACCAAACATGATCTGCAAAGTAGTTACGTGGTCAAGCCTTCGTACATTCTCCAAACATTACAGGCTGGATGTTGATGCTTTGCAGGAGGCGATCTTTGACATAGGAAATAAAATGTTGCCCACCCTGTTACTTGCTATGTCCCATATGTGCTGCAGTATAGGATGTGAAGGAAAGAGGAAATTTTACTAACCTTAATTTCGTAAGTCCATACAGCAGCACAAATTAATCCCACCCTAATAAAACTGAACATAAAAGAGTATTTTTTTATGACACGCAACAGATGGAGGGGGAAGGAATATTTTAGTGTTAATTAATTAATTGTCAGAATAGGGGGATTAACCCATATGTGCTTCTGTATGGACTTGAAGGAAACAAAAATTACGGTAAGTAAAATTTCCTCTTTGCTCATAAAATCAGCTGTGGGTTCCTCTCACGTGAATGTGTATGCATCTATATTTTTATTTATATAGCTCTCCTTAAGGGCAAAGCACTGCACAGCAGACCAATAAATTAGTAGAACAAACAGGGGGTCATTGCAATAATAAATACCAATAAGTACATTATTAACATTCAATTCACATAAATAAAAAGTATAGTTATAATACAGATTAAAGGAACAGTAACATCAAAAAATGAAAATGTTTTGAAGTAGTACAAATATAATGCAGTGTTGCCCTGCACTGGTAAAACTGCTGTGTTTGCTTCAGAAACACTACTATTGTTTATATAAATAAGCTGCTGTGTTGCAATGGGGGCAGCTATTCAAATGAGAAAAGGCTCAGGTTACACAGCAGATACGCTCTGTAGAACATAATGGTGTTATCTGTTATCCACTATTTATCCTGTGCTATATAGGCTTATTCAATTTCCACCATTGCTCCACAGCAGCTTGTTTATATGAAATATAGTAGTGTTTCTGAAGCAAACACATCAGTTTTACCAGTGCAGGGCAACAGTACATTATATTTCCATTACTTTCATTTTTTGGTGTTACTGTTCCTTTAAGTGCTCAGTTTTAAGGAGACAAAAGAATGGAGGTTCCTGCCTCCGTAGGGCTTAGTCTAAATGGTAGTAAATATGTTGTATTGCATGAATCTGTTGGTTTTTAAATACATAGATTAAAGCTTTACAGTATATTCAATACTAGCAGCAGATGTTTTGCTTAGTGACATACAGAGCCTTTTGGTAATCTCCTCTCAACTTTCCACTTAATACTGGTATATTTATAGGAAATGTATCATGAAAGGCTATGTGAAAATCTCTGCAGTCTAACCTTTGGTGTATTTCTTCCAACATTCTTCTTTATTTATATATAAGTTACACATGACTTTACAGAGATTATACATCATTTATATCATTCCCTGCCACAGTAGATCTATCAAGATATTGCTGTAGTTCGAATTCAATGCAGGACCACAACGCTGCAAGGCACCACTGATATTAACTGTGCTACCAACACTGCCTGTTACATTGGACCAGTTAGTGAAACTGTAGAAAGCAGGACAATTTTACCCATAGCCTGTTTAGATATACTTTGAATAGTGGAGGAATATAGGAAGCAGACCCTGTAGTTGCAGGGGGGGGGCAAACCATGAGTTTTGCTTCCTCAAGAGAGAGAGAGAGAGAGAGAGAGAGAGAGAGAGAGAGAGAGAGAGAGAGAGAGAGAGATAGAGAGATAGATAGATAGATAGATAGATAGATAGATAGATAGATAGATAGATAGATAGATAGATAGATAGATTCCAGCTCTGCTTGTTGATATGTTTTTAAACCACTAAGGTATAAAACAGGATTTCTCTTTTAGTGATTTATTTCCCTTCTTCATTCTAACCTAGTCTCCTCTTCAATGGATTATTTCCAGAATTAAATGTGCCTTAAACACAGATATTGCCCGGTGCACGTTGTTACAAAGCACAGTTCCATACTACATTTAAAAGAGGCAAGACGCACAGGACAGCAGATTAAGCAGAGCCGGAGGATCTAGGCAGGAATAGTTTGATTTGTATCCCTATGTGAAAGTTGTTTTTCTGAAGGGCAGAGAGAGGGAGGAGAAAGTTACCCTGCTGAGATAGAACAGGCAGCTCCAATCAATATTTTAACAAGTATGTGCAGAAAGTGAATGAGTTCTTAGAAACCAAAGCAATCTTTATTTCCCATCAAATGGATTTATGTTTTAGGTTTTAGATTTAGATTCCACATGTGGAATGATGTGTGTATGGTCCGGGAGAAGAAAGGGTCCATGCAAACAGAAAAAAATAGAAAAAAGTAACTGGTAATTTGGAGAACCCAGATACAATGCAACCACTGATTACTGTAGTTTTGTGTGTATGATACACTTGAGCTGACATCCTTCCACTCCTCTCTTAATTTTCCTCACTACTTCCCACATAAGTATATGAGTGTAGAACAGTAAAACTGCCCATACATATGTAATTTCCTCCTAAGTAATGACTCCAGATGACTGAATAACAATTTGTTTTGGCAAGTGGTTTGTAATTTGTTATACTGAAGATATGGAGGGCTCTCCAGTTAAGGTGGATACATAAAAGTTGCCAACTTGCTTCCTCAGGACCAAGCCTGTCCCACTATATGCCCACCAACAGGCCTGTCTGACTTATCTCTGGCTGAAATCTGGATATGAGTGAGGCAGGTCTGAAAATTCCACACAGAGTACATCAGTGAATTAAAGGAGAATTCAACCCTAAACTTAAAAAACACCTATCCCCCTACCCTACATAGACCCCCCTCCCTCCTCCCCCCAGCCTAAGTTTTACCCCGGGCAAATGCCCCTAACTTTTACTTACCCCTCTGTGCAGATTCAGGCATCAGAGTTCACAGGCACCATTTTCTTCTCTTCAGAAATCTTCAGAATTAGACCTGCATGTCAGCACATGCACAGTTGGAGCAATTTTCAGATTCTCGACAACTGCGCATGCGCCAAAACTTGAAAACACGAAAATTGCAGATGCGCTGGTCTCATTACGAAGACTACTGACATGGCTGAAGATGCCGCCCATGAACTCCGATGCCTGAATCTGCACCAAGGGGTAAGTAAACGTTGGGGGCATTTGCGCAGGGGTAACACGCTGGGGGAAGGAGGAAGGGGGTCTATGTAGATTGTGGGTTTTTTTTTTAAGTTTAGGGCTGAATTCTCCTTTAATGCAGTACTCCTCTGATGGGGAACATTGGTCCAAATGGATGATCCAGTCATTGGTCCTAGGTATCAGTCTTGCCAAAGGAGTAGCTCTGGATGTCGATGGCCACCTGTAGGCACAAAACAATTAGGCAATATCATTAAGGCCCAGGTGCAAAGACAATTTGTTGGTAATTAAGGATTACTCAAAATATTTAGTTCTGACTGCCATGTTAGTTCTTAGTATCCGGGCAAAAGAAAGGTGCACATATTGTACATACCTTTGTAATGTTTCCATATCAAACTGATATTTATAAGGAGGAAATAGCAGTGCTCTATACATCCTTTTAACACTACAATGCACTTAGCTGTTGTCATGACAATCTATGCATGTCTACAAACTAATAGCAGACAAACACACCCCAGCCTTGCATGAATTGAGTTGAAATAGAACACTACATGTATATATCTATGTATATTTTCATTTTTATAAAAACAGGGGGTCATTGCAATAATAAATACAAATAAGTACAACAGTAAATACAAATAATTGCAAAGTACATTTGCATTAAATATTCCCCAAAGACAAGAGGATGGATGTCCCTGCCCCATAGAGCTTCTATTTTAAATAGCTTACAATCTAAGTATAAAGTGTACAGAATAACACAATCACAACCAAAACATTGACATTCTAGGATCTGCTACTACTTTCCACATCACTGGAAGCTATAATATGCATGTTATGTTTTTTTGGCTCTGTCAGAGGAACATAATCATAGCCCTTAAAATTCCTTGAGCGGTACAATCTGTACTCAGAGTCTTGCACCACAGCCAGCCATTAAGTACATAGCTCCCCAATGCCTTATATTATCCCCAGGCTTTCATGTTTTGAATAATGTGCATGTTAGGGGCATACCAGAGGATACCCCTGTGCCACCCATTCCTGTTCCTCCCTTTACATGGGGCTGCCAAGTGCAGATGGCACCACATACATAGTGAGATAGAAATTTCTGTGCTCCATTATGGTAGTAATTATGTTGTATCTATGGTCCAAAGTTTGTAAATGAGACCACATCAGCCCCTGCATGAAATTACTTTGAATACTGTTTCAATGTATGCTGTGTTTGTTTTTAAAGTAATTTTTGTATGCAAATCCTTCCTGCAGCTAAATGAATAAAGCTAATTCATGACTGGTTGCAATATGTTACCGCCCAGGTGCAAGTTTGCCCAGTGTTGAAAAATGAGTCAGAATGTGAACAGTATTTACTTCATCCATTAACCATGTAGAACAGATTTAAACATTAGTATGTAGCGATAATAGTTCAGGGTGCATGATCACCTATACTGATTTACCTTATATCAAATAGCTTCTAGTTTTTGCGGTTTATTTACTATAACACTGGGAAGCACATTTATCAAGGGTAGAATTTTGAATTCATGAGTTTTTTAGAACTCCCATAAATTCGACCAATCGAAATTTATTAATAAAATTGAATTTTCTCAGCACGGACAAATTAAATCTAATCGAATTTGAAAAACTCGATTTCAGTTTTTTTCTCTGAAAAAAACTCGAAAGTCAGGAAGACTGCAAACATAACCAAATTGATCCCTGGACCTCTCCCATTGGCTTAAACAGTAATTTGGCAGGTTTTAGGTGGCGAATAGTCGAATTTGAGTTCTTAAAGTGCCAGAGTATGATAAATATCGAAATTCTAATTAAAACTTGAATTGAGTTTGGATAATTTACAATTCAAATTTGAGAGTTTTGACCTAAAAAAAAAAATTCTAAAATTTCGAATTCTCACTTCGACACTTAATAAATCTGCCCCTTAATGTGATTCTTTTATTAAACTGAGCTGTATAGAATAGTATAGAAATTAATTATTCACATTCTTGGCTCCTACCAGCACTTCTGCTTCTATATGATTTGTTTAGGGATAATGTATTTTCTTGCTTACTTGTCCCTGTTTTTGTAATTTTCTGCATAAGACATCCCCTTACAAACAAACAGAGAATTAACTGTATTATTTGTCATGTTGAATGCTTTGCTTGAGTATGTTTCTTATCTAGGATTTTGTTGTGTTGGAAGGATGCAGTTTAGATAGGGCTCAAGGAAGGACAGGCATTGGGTTTACCAACTACATGCCATTATCTTGTGCGTATGCACTAAAAAAGAAAGTGTTTTATTTTTTATTGTTGTATCCTTGATTTTTAATTGTCAGGGAATGCCCACTATATATTCTGCATAAGATGCCATATATCTTAAAGGGGTGTTTCACCTTTAACTTGACTTCTATAGAATGACCATTTTTTTATCCCAAACCCAGAACATACCACAAGGTCCTGACCTCGGCTCACACTTCTGCCTATAACAGCCACCTTTGACTTTGGAAGGAACCCTCTGCTATTCGGATGCCTCCAGGTCTTACAGTGAGAGGACCAGGGAGAGTGTTCTGGGCAGGCAAGGGAACCAAACGTTTACAGGAAGAACAGGGAACAGGCCGAGTCGATAACAATCAGGCATTGAAGTATACATTCGGGAGACAATAGTGTAGTCGAGGTCACAGGATGGGTTAAAACCAACAGTACCGCAGTACAGAACAGGATCCAAGAGAATCAGTAAACTCGCAAAGGTCAGGGCAGGCAGCAGACTAGGAATGGTCAGGGACAGGCAAGGTCAGGAACAGGCAAGACAAACTAAAAAACACACCCAGGAACTATGGAAAATATACCTACATTGGGAAGTGAGTTATTGCCCATGGGCCCCTTTAAATATTTGAATTTCGTGCCAAACTTGATGATGTCAGACACAGTGCTCCGTCAAACCTGGAAGTGGTGTGAGCACACATCATTTGCAGATTGGAGCAGAAGGGAGAGGAAGCGGTGGGCGTCCCTGCCGTGAGCATGGTGGGGACCACCAGGTATTCTCACAGACCAATATGAAGAAACTTTTGAGTTGGTCTTTATTATATGTTTTTTTATATTTTTTTTATTTATCTGCCTTCTTCTCTTTCTAGCTTTGAAATGAGGATCGTTGACCCTATCTAAAAAGAACAAGTGCAGTTTAAGGCTACACATTTATTGTTTTTTATTATTCATCTTTCTATTCAGGGCCTCTCCTATTCAT
Organism: Xenopus laevis; assembly: GCF_017654675.1. Taxonomy (NCBI): domain Eukaryota; kingdom Metazoa; phylum Chordata; class Amphibia; order Anura; family Pipidae; genus Xenopus; species Xenopus laevis. The sequence continues at coordinate 72,379,181 of NC_054385.1, forward strand.
ATTACAGTCTCTTATTCAAATCAATGCATAGTTCCTATGGTCATTTGGACTTTGCCAACTGCAAACTGGAGAGCTGCTGAATAATAAGCTAAATATCTGAAAAACCACAAAAACTGGTTGTAAATTGTCTCAGAATATCACTCTCTACATCATAATTAAAGTTAAGTTCCCCTTTATGGCCAGCTTTGCGCAGTCCTTCAAACTGATCTGAACAGTCAGTGAGTGTGTTTTATTTATACCGAATGTACTATGGAATTCCCTGAGAATAGAAATGCTAATGATATAGTCTAATTTTGTCCTTGTGGTCTACCATGAGTTGCAATACACCTCTGTTACCTGCTAGTCTTCTTTAAAACAGTGAAACAAATTGGTAACCCATGAGATGTTATGAAAGTCACAGGGGTAAATTCACTAAAATTCAGAAGGGTGAATTTTCACCAACGACTGCTTCGCCAGACACAAATTCGTTACCACTATTCTAATTCACTAAAATGCGAAGTTGCGTCCCAGCAGCCGAACGCTGGCGAATTTTCGTGAGCGCTACTTCGGCTGAGCGAGCGTTTTATAATGAATTTTCGCTAGCGTTCATTTCTGCCTCTTACACTTAAGTTAATTTGAAAAGTGCGGTTACCTTAAATTCATATGGACTTCTTTATCAATGTTGGTGCAAATGCTTGAAGTGACCACTTTTTCAAGCACATGTCCAATCAGCCATAATAAAGACAGAAGATATCATCTAATGCCCTAGACATGAGCCCATCCTTAAACAAATGTGGCATGCTCCTCAAATTATTTAAAAAAAATTGTTCACACATAAATCTTTAATAGTTCAGACTTTTGAAGACAAAAAAGGAAAGTCACCAGTGCTTTTTACAACTAATGCATTTCCGGCATACAGGATATGATGTCACTGACATAAGATTGAGGAAGATGTAACTTCGTTTTATCAGTTCACCTGGTCTGGGGTTGCGAAGTGAACTCTGGCGAAAGAGGTAATGTTCATTAAATTCGCCAGATTGAAAAGTCACCTGCTGATAGAATGAACGCAAGTGACTTGTTCACTAGCAGTTTGTCCTCTACACCTGTGAATTAGCGATGTCCCTGAGGATGAGATTTCTGGAGAATTGTCACTAGCGATGGTTACTTCGCCTTTTAGTTAATCTGCCCCACAGTCTTCTTCAGGGTCAGACTGACCCACTCCCCCGATCGGCTGCAGCCCCTTGAAGAAGATTATAGGTGACCGATATGACATGGAGCGACGGCGTGCACATACGCATGTGGAAAGGGGTGAATTTAGAAGTTGGGAGGGGGCCCCCCGGTTGCTGCCAGAAGGGCCCTTGGTGTCGCAGCCTTTGCGGACCACAAATGCTCCAGTCTGACGATGGTCTTCCAAATATTCCTATATTTTTGTTGATATATAATGTTTCAGTACGAGTGACTTTCTGTTTTGAATAATAATATGAATGTGGGGAAGACAGAAGAAGGGGACAGTGTTACTTGAAGTTTGATTGACATACCCAGGCAGCCATGTACATGGTCTGTTACTTAATGGCTATCAGCCCAGGGTAATGTGCTGAAACTAATTGTCTCTAGCAATCCTCTAATGTTAGATTCTTTAAACATGATTAAGGAGAGAAAATTAAAGCACTTGCTTCTTTCATTTGCTGTATTCACAGACAGCCAGGCAGTTCTGATGGATTGTCCAAACACTGGAAGTTTCACTTCCATGGATTAATAACATGGCCTGTGGCTCGTGGAGACATCAGTGATAATTTTATTATCTGTAGTTCGAGTCTTTGGGTTCATTTTTCTTTAACCTGTACATAAAAAGTTGTAGCAATATATAAAAAAGATAATGTAAACTAAATTCACTTTTATTGTTATAATATAATATTTTATTGTAATAATATAATTGGTTAAATTCACTTTTATTGTTATACAAACCAATACTAACATAATACATTTATCTTACACCCCACAATTACTTCTCATTTGTAGTTTCAACTGACTCACTCCTTCCAATAAGATTACATTTATAGTGGGGTATTTTCACTGGCCTCAGACCTCGCTTCTTGTATTTATATATGTTCAGTTGCACAGATTGTATGATAGAGGCTGCCATGGGTTTGAGCACTATTATAAGCAATTATTCCCATTGTATAAATTCCTCAGAATGTAATTGGAGTTAGCTAATCAGATTATTTAGATAAAATCTGTTCCTTTTATGTCTGAAAGAATAAAAAAATATGTAACAAATCTCTGTAGGGAAGTGCAAAATGGATATTATGGTGCAGCACCCTTCATTATAATACAGCACTAACTGCAACAACCTGTACTGTGTTCGTTTCCTAAAAATGTCTTTAGAAAGTGCAATGTGTGACCCATCAGGTCAGTTAGACCAAGGATGATAGGTCAAAAAATAATGTCCATCCCCCCCAACTGGGTAATATTGAGGGATAACAAAAAATGGAGAGCAATGTACAATTAAAACAGCAATATTGCCACTGATCCATATCCTTCGGCCAAGATTCAGCCTTTTTCAGCAGGATTCGGATTCGGCCGAATCCTTCTGCCCGGCCGAACCGAATCCGAATCCTAATTTGCATATGCAAATTAGGGATGGGGAGGGAAATCACGTGACTTTTCGTCACAAAACAAGGAAGTACATTTTTTTCCCCCTTCCCATCCCTAATTTGCATATGCAAATTAGGGTTCGGATTCGGTTCGGTATTCGGCCGAATCTTTCACAAAGGATTCGGGGATTCGGCCGAATCCAAAATAGTGGATTCGGTGCATCCCTAATTCTTTGTTTTCATTCTTTGCATTATGTTTGTACTATTTTAGACGCTTGTAATATTCGCTGAGCATTGCTTGTGGGTTTGGTAGTTTAGTAGTTTGGCTGTGTGATTTGGTTTTAAAGGGATCCTGTAATCAGAAAACATGTTTATTTCAAATGCATCAGTTAATAGTGCTGCTCCAGCAGAATTCTGCACAGAAATCCATTTCTCAAAAGAGCAAACAGATTTTTTTATATTCAATTTTGAAATCTGTGTGACTTGTTCCTGCACTTTTTTGGGGCAAATTCCCTAAGCCACGAAGCGCCGAACGCTAGCGTTAATTCGCTAGCGTTTGGCATTTTTGCTACTGCGCAAATTCACTAACGAACACTGGCGTAGTTTCGCTAGTGTTACTTCGCAACCTTACGCCAGGCGAAGTTTCGCTAGCGACGAAACTACGCAAATTCACTAACTTGCGCAGTGTACTGAACGCTACCTTTTACGCTAGACTTCCTTCGCCACCTCAGACCTGGCGAAGCGCAATAGAGTAGATAGGGATTGTTTAAAAAAAAGTCAATTTTTTTTCTAAGTCCCAAAAAACGCTGGCGTGTTTTCTGATAGGCTGAAAAAGATCGAAAATTTTTTGGGACTCCCCTTCCTCCCCCCTACATTTCCTGACTCATGGCAACTTACCTAGACAGTGGGCACATGTGTAGGGCAAAATAAAAATGTTATTTGCTGATTTGAAGGTTTTCTAGGCATTTGTAGTGCAGATACGTGTTCCTCCATTGAAATTTGAATTTCGCGCCGTATGCAAATTAGCCTTCGCTAGCGTAACTTCGCTTTATATAGCGAATCAACGCTAGCGCAACTTCGCAACCTTACGCTACCCCTGTGCGCAACTTCGGATTTTAGTGAATTTGCGGAGCCCTGGCGAAACTACGCCTGGCGAAGTGCGGCAAAGTGCGGCGAAGTTGCACCTGGCGCAACTTCGCATCTTAGTGAATTTGCCCCTAGGAGAGAAATGCTTTCTGGCAGGCTACTGTTTTTCCTTCTCAATGTAACTGAATGTGTCTCAGTGGGACATGGGTTTTTACTATTGAGTGCTGTTCTTAGATCTACCAGGCAGCTGTTATCTTGTGTTAGGGAGCTGCTATCTGGTTACCTTCCCATTGTTCTTTTGTTTGGCTGCTGAGGGGAAAAAGGAGGGGGGTGATATCACTCTAACTTGCAGTATAGCAGTAAAGAGTGATTGAAGTTTATCAGAGCACAAGTCACACGACTTGGGGCAGCTGGGAAATTGACAATATGTCTAGCACCATGTCAGATTTCAAAACTGAATATAAAAAAATCTGTTTGCTCTTTTGAGAAATGGATTTCAGTGCAGAATTCTGCTGGAGCAGCACTATTAACTGATTCATTTTGAAAAAAAAATATTTTCCCATGACAGTATCCCTTTAACTCATGTGTTTTAATATGTTGAACATTCTAAATGGCTCAGCCACAGCAAGTTGTGTAGGTGTGCCTTATTGTTCAGCCTTGATCTTTTGTTAAAATCCTGCTTGTTTTACTTGGAAAACAATAAAAACAAAAAAATAAATAATATGGTTGCATAAAATATATATTAGATTAAAAATACAATAACATTTAAAATTTATTAGCATAAAAATGAATGTAAAATCTATACATGCAGTTTAATGCAAAAAAACTGTCATATCTTTATTTAAACCATGGGGTGTGTAGACTCATGGACTTCTTGCATTAATCTCTGTACCCTTTTTAAACATTCATCTAAAAACCCAAAAAAGTAAAAACTATGTGTTCATGACCAGATAAAAATATTTTTGGTGCAGCACAATGCTTCATGAGGACTAATGGCCAGCACTCAAACAAAAAAATGTTGGAAACCCAGGGTTGAACATTTCAACAGTGTATTTAGGAGGTTTCTGGGCAGCTGGAAATAAAAGTGGCTGCATCCCAAACAATTCCTCGATTTTCAAGATAATGGTTGTCAGTCTGTTATGAATACCCAAAAGTAAACTGTAACCCATAGCAATGGATTTAATTTATTTAATTTATTAACCACAGTAGATAGATCAAAGGTCATTTCTGATTATGTGCACATTTTTAAGTACCAGTAAATAAGCCAAGTTCATTTTTCCTGCTGCCGACTTGCTGAATTGTACTGTATTGGTATTTATATGTACACAGGCTGTGAGTAGTTTGCTGCATAACAATAATCTTGCCACTTTCTAACAATCACAAGAAACGGGAAGCTAGCAATTATGGGAGTATTGTATATATTGTATATGTGAGAAAAACTGTTTTACATAGAGAAATGTAAAGCTTAAATGTCATTCAATAGACAGGGCAAAATTCAGAAACATCTCACAAAAAATGTCATTTTCTTCAAGGCAACTGATCACATTGGAGAAGAGAGCATCATGGGTGGGGCACATATTCTGTGTGGCTGTTTATGTGTTAAAGGCTGCCAGCTTGGCGTGAGCAGCAAGAGAAATGTATTCATCTGTAGCAGCTTTGGCAGTGCTACTACCAAATGGGTTTGTGGCAGAGAGCAAAGCTGTTTTTATTCAGCTGATATCTGGCAGAGAAGATTCCTAGTTTAGCAGCCAGGAGGAGGCTGTAAATCTAAGTTCTGTCAGTCCCAGTAATCAGTTCCTCACAGATTCCACTCACTACTTTACTCTGTATATTTTCAGATAATTGAGCAACACCTATACAACTTTACTTGCACTTCAATGGCATGCAGAGTTTGTATGGGGAAAACTATAATAATTTAATCGAATATAATTTACATGAACAGCATTCCTAGGGAGTTACCCAAAAATAGCCAGGGGCAGATGAAGGCATGTCTGAGTATGAGTGAGCATGGTCATGGTGAACTGAGGAGCATAGCATAAAATGTCCTGATTTTCCAATCTGCAATGATAAGTATTTTTTACATGCAATATGTATGACAAGGTGGTCAATAATCCAAATCCTCTACCCATGTGGGTCGGCTTCACCCATCTACCAGAGAACAGGGCTCTTTTCATGTTTCAAGTTTGAATATTAATTAATTTTAATGAAATAGTTGGCAAATGTTTTAATACGATATTCTTAGAAGTTGCCTGAGAGAGAATAGGTCACAGCGAGAATATTAACCTCTCTTGGAGCATGAGAGATTGAGTAGGTCAACTTTATATGTAGGGATGAGCAAATTGTTTTGCCCCATATAGATTAGCGACAAAAGTCCCATAATTTGGTGCTAAATAAAGGAGTTTTTTTAAAGTGAAAAGAAATAATAGAATCCTTTTATATATATTAGAGATGTCACAGAATAGAAAGATAAATGAGCACACATGCAGTCTGAAATGGAACAGTATTATTAAAAAATCTGTTTAAAAAAAGTTACAATTAAAATAATTTTTAGATGCAGTATACTTATTTAAAGAAAGTCTTTGTGGAGGATAGAGTTTTGAAAAGAAGTCACACTCCAGTGAGTGTCAGGAGCTGAGGAATAATCTGGTTCACTACATGAAGGCATACATACATTAATGATATGAAAAAGTGTTGGGACAGAAAAGAAGCCATTTCTTTGTATTTTGTTTCCCAAGCAGTAAAAGAAAGAAAGATAAGAGAAATAGAAAAAAGCAAAATATAAGAAATAGCACAGCATATAATAGAATGAAAGACAGTTAGGAAGGTAAAGAAACGGAAGAGAAAAGGACAACATATTACTCATATAAATAATAAAATTCATAATTTTTTTCAGCAGAAAAAAGCAATAGCAAATGAATGCGCAGTCAAAAAGGCTGACAATGTAATAAAAGGCACAACTCTAGAGTAATGTTATAACAATTTGCATTAGGTCTCCTTTACTTCACTTCAAAAGACAGCCACTTAAGTTATTGAGTAATTCATCTATAGTAACCTATCCACAGGTAGCAAAAATGAGATGGATATGGGTTACTACACAAACAAAATTTGCTCCATATTACATTTCGCCAATGATTTGTACTTGGTCTAGTAACCCATTTCACCTATTAGATTTGCTTTTAAACAGGCGACTTGGAAATGCTACCTTCTGATATCACAGGGGTCCCTTTAGTGATGCAGGGGAATGCAGAACTGTCAGGGGGATAGTGGAAGTTGTGGTTCAACAACAGCTGGATGCCTACAGGTCAAACATCTCTAATATATGCAATTGTCTGCCTGCTAATTGTAGGCTAAAACCTCCTGCACTGCCAAGAACCCCTGCTTCTGTCAGGCCTACAACAAAAACAGTTCCCTCTGTGCACATAGATGTCTGCCTGTTTCCTGAAATACATTGCGATGCTTTTTATCACAACAGAGAGCTCATCCAGGATTCGTTGCTCCTGCCAAATGTTCTCTTTTATGGGAGGTTTTGTCTTTTTTGCAGAAAGATGTGTGGCTCATGAACAGGATCTCTCAGCAAAATGGGAGTGAATGAGACTTTACATATACACAAATAGATCTAACAAGAGCAATGCAAGTGCCGCATATCTGCCAGAAGCCTCTTAATATTGATTTATATCTGCTGGGGCTCTGAATTTCATCCTCGCGTCATCTCACCGGGGAATTTTCAGGATGGACTGACAGATTTTTACTATACTCTGTCATGGATAGGACGCAGCTGTCTGTGCTCCATAAATCTCCGCTTTTGCTGGTTTCTTTGGCTGATGCCCTCCTTATTAGATGTCCCATCTAGCATCATTAGTTTTTATTATTCCCTGGCCTTTCTATTATGCACGCATGAAATACCATGTCATTCCAATGAGTTTTAACTTGTTGTTACAAATTTTCAATAAATACAAAAAAAATCTCTAACAATTGGATGTGGTTCAGTAGCTCTGTGAATAGATATGAAAAAAAAAGAAAGAAAGAAATTGAGAGTACAAGTGAGAGAGACTCCAACATAACATGCATTTAAAAGGAAGCCCCAGGGAGGACAAAGCCAAATTACTGCAATGCTTTCAGTGGGATTGCATTGTGTTTTACAATCTCGCTTGGGATCTTGAACATACACCTTCAGGCTGGATATTAATGGGGGCAAGGAGGTTGTGTTAACAATGCTTCCATTTATACAGAAGTGCGTTATTCTATATCATTGAGGTCTCTGCTTCAGGTGCATAGTGCCTTCCAAGCCTTCCAGGTCTCTACATCATGTGCACAAGTCCATAAAATTAGTTAGGTTATGCACCCTTTCCAATGAATAGAGGTATATAGGATAAATACAAAAGATAAATATACTCACATGTGCTCTCTATCGACTTTCTAAATTCTGCTGTGACCAGCACTGAATATGAGCTTATTGTCTTCAGTTCTTATGTCACTGCAGCTCAATCTGGATCCAAAGCAACTCTAAAGGACAAAAATTCTTCCCAATTATGACAGATTATGAATAATTGAGTTGTACAATGAACGCCGAGTTCTAAAGAAGAAACCTGGATCGATTTGCGAGGGCAGCAGCATCAATGCAATAGGTTAACAGCACGTTGACAAGATGCTACTGATCGTCGTGATTTGGTTCAATAGCAACACTCCAATAAGGGCCAGCAGAAAGAAAAAGACATCATCTGAGGGCAAATCAGAGAGAAATATATTTGTTCTGTCTGAAACCTCAGCTGCAGGGGTTACTGTCACAAACAGTTTTCATTCCTCACTGCTCTTACTGAGACAAATGAAATAAATGTGGTGTAGAAGAGACAGGTCTGGGTTCCAATAATGGAAGAGACATTTCCAGTGAATGGAGCTTGCTGCCAGCTGGGTGGGAAAAAAAGAACTGACAATAAGACTAGGGGCTTCAAAGCTTTAATCTAAAAGTAATTTATGGCACCCTATTTATCCTCAGGCCAGTACTTAAGAGTGAAATGCCTCAAAACAATAAAGACAGGGATAAAGTACAGGATGTAAATCGCATTTCCAAAAAGTTTCCAAAATGTAAAATCACATGGACTGTGTTTATGCTGCAAACGACCTATTTCATACCAAATATGTTTGTTTTTGTAGTAGCATAGAGTATTTTTTTTGAACAACATTCCTCCCAATTATGTCTCCATCCTTTCCACCCTTAAGGGTCTGGCCTCACGAGCAGATTCGGGAGATGAGTTGCCCCAGCAACAAATCTCCTCTTCTTTGGGGCGACAATCTCCCACGAACTGCCTTCCCCCTGCCCTCCGCTGGCTAAAATGAAAATCACCTGCGGCAATGCACCTGCAGCTCTTCGTTTTACGAAGTTACCTCACGAGGAAACTTTGGGTGACTTTGGAAAACAAAGCACCATGTGTGCATTGCTGCAGGTGATTTTCATTTTAGCCAGCGGAGGGCAGGGGGAAGGCAGTTCGGGGAGATTGTCGCCCCGAAGGAGAGGATATTTGTTGCTGGGGCGACTAATCTCCCCAAATCTGCTTGTGTGGCCAGACACTTAAAGCCAGGCAGAGGCAGAGGGCACTAGGATCCTAAGTTTGATTCTGGCTTAGCTGCAAGGAGTTTGTATACCATCCCCATGTCTGCATAGGTTTCCTCCCACAATCCAAAAACATACATGCGGGTTAACTGGATCCTAATAAAATTGCCCATAGTGTGTGAATATGATTGGGATCTTAAATTGTAAAGCTCCACTGACGCAGGGAATCTCTGGAAAGTGCAGCAGAAATGTTTCGTTTCTGTATAAATACCAGGAAATAAAAATAAAACAAAGTTTATTCCAATGATAAAATGATTAAACCACATTTCAACCACCAATTTAACACAGTGCAGATGGAGGGCCAAGTCTTAAAAACCAAAGTTTGTGAACTCAATGAATAAATTTCACCAAAGTTTTACACCCTGAAAAATATTTTGTGGGCCCAGCTGTAATTAAGCTACAGTTAAGTTTATTATTATATTGCTATTGTAGCTTAAATATGACTTGTACCTGTCATAATTATGAATGTGGGCAGTGGCAGAACTACAAGGGGAGCAGGGGGTGCAATTGGGCCAGGGCTCGCACCCCCTCAGGGCCCCCCGGCAGCTCACGCCCCACTGATTTCTGGGAAGATAATTGCATACGGAGGGGGACGGGGGCCCGGCTGCACTTTTCGCACCAGGGCCCGGGCCCGCCCCCCCTCTAGTTACATTACTGAATGTGGGAGACATTTAGCAATGTGGGAGACATTTTTATATGCAGAACAGTGTGGCATAAAGGGATCCTAATAACATAACAGGGTAATGTAATAATAGGCTCAACATTTGTTAAAGGTCTAATGATCTATATAGCAACCAATCTATAGGTAGCATTTACTTAAAGCAAACATCTTATTGGTAGTTATGGGTTACTGCACCTGGGCAGATTCTGTCTTTTATTACAAATGGGGGCTAAAAGGTGGAGATGGCAGAAGTATAGCTTAGAAGAGGCAAGTAAGGACGCAAACTCAAGTTTACATTGATTACAGAGTCTACAGTTAGTTTGTACATGTATGTACAGGTATGGGATCCATTATCCAGAAACTCGTTATCCATAAAGTTTCAAATAACAGAAAGGTGGTCTCCCATAGACTCCAAATTTTGAAAAATGATTTCCTTTTCTTCTGTATTAATAAAACAATACCTTGTACCTGATCCCAGCTGAGATATAATTAATCCCTACTGGAGGTAAAAGCAGCTTATTGGGTTTATTTAATGTTTGCATGTAGACTTAAGGTAAGAAGATCCAAATTACAGAAAGATCTGTTATCCAGAAAACCACCCTAAGCATTCTGGATAACAGGTCCCATACTTGTATATATGCACTGGGGATTATTTTCATTTGGCATGGTTGAATGTAATGCACTTTTTTCAATCCAAATTAATACCATAGACTTGGCTTGCAAAATAGTAAAAGTATTCCAGCAGATGGGAGACCATTATTGGTCTTCCAATGTCAGATGCAATGCATGTTCCTTTTTCTAGTATGAAAAGCTGGAAAATCCAGCCAATTACATGAGGGGGGGTAACATTCTCAGAAATGATAAAAAAAAAAGTCTCAACTTTAGCAAAAAAAGAGTTTGAACTCTGCAAAGTCATTAAGTAAATTGAAGTGGATTTAGATAAATAAGGCAAAAAAATGTTGGTAAAATGTGGTTGGAGGGTTCACAGTATTTTTGTTTTGCTGGAGAGAATTATTAGGGTTCAAGTGACCTTTTTTGTGCTGTCATGGTAGCTCTGTACCAGAAGAGCAATCATTTGTGGACAAATAACTAGAAACTAAACCTGGTGTCATCTAAGGCAAAGCAGCTGCAAGTTTACTCACACCATGTATGACTATTTCCACTTGCCGGCTGTTTCAGACGTTGTTTAGATTTTTAGTGGTAAGTTCTTTTTAATTGTTGTCTCATACATTTATTATGTTCCTAACTGTGAGGAATGATGGTGTTCCTCTCCCCTTTCAGTAGCATGCCAGGGCACAACAATATCTATCGCTTTTGTTCACTTTTCATATGTATTCAAATCTCCATTTGACAGGTCTCAATAGGAGGACTTTTAAAAGCTTCTCTTTGCTTTTATATGCTTGTTCTTGAATGCTGATTTGTGCAAACACATAATTTTCTCAGCTACTATAACATCTCTTTGGTTAAAGAAACAGAATCAAATCTCTCTGTCCATTAATTATTATATGAGATGCATTTCCTTTCCCATGGGCATTATTAATTAATTAGGTAATTATACCTTTCCGTTCCCTCTCCCAGGACATTCTTTCTGTGCAGTGTTATTTTCTTTCATATATTCATTTAGTCAGACAGAGGAAAATTAAACAATATCTCTTCCTCCTATATACCCAGTGGTGATCTATTTTTTTTCAACACTAATCTAATTAACTAAGGGTCTAAATAAATCTCTTTTTCAGATGACAGTGTCCATTTCAGGCTCTTTTTAAACAGTCCAAAATTACACTGCCCCTATTGACTTACAATGGAATTACATGCAAGAAGAAACTAGAGCCCTATATACAAAAATGCCATAAGCTTAAAGGGATACTGTCATGGGAAAAAAAAAAATTTTCAAAATGAATCAGTTAATAGTGCTGCTCCAGCAGAATTCTGCACTGAAATCCATTTCTCAAAAGAGCAAACAGAATTTTTTATATTCAATTTTGAAATCTGACATTTTGTCATTTTCCCAGCTGCCCCTGGTCATATGACTTGTGCCTGCACTTTAGGAGAGAACTGCTTTCTGGCAGGCTGCTGTTTTTCCTTCTCAATGTAACTGAAGGAGTCTCAGTGGGACATGGGTTTTTACTATTGAGTGCTGTTCTCAGATCTACCAGACAGCTGTTATCTTGTGTTAGGGAGCTGTTATCTGGTTACGTTCCCATTGTTCTTTTGTTTGGCTGCTGGGGGGGACAAGGGAGGGGGGTGAAATCACTCCAACTTGCAGTACAGAAGTAAAGAGTGATTGAAGTTTATCAGAGCACAAGTCACATGACTTGGGGTAGATGGGAAATTGACAAAATGTCTAGCCCCATGTTAGATTTCAAAATTGAATATAAAATATTCTGTTTGCTCTTTTGAGAAATGGATTTCAGTGCAGAATTCTGCTGGAGCAGCACTATTAACTGATTCATTTTGAAAAAAATGTTTATTCCCATGACAGTATCCCTTTAAAGGAATTGCTGAAAAGCAGGAAGTTGTATTCTGGCTATTATGTTAGACATCCAGTCACTCCAGCCTTTATAAATTACATTTTTGCCGAACTAACTATATAAGAAATATTTTTTATTTTGCACCTCCTATCTATTTACCCAGTTTTTATTTTTACACTGAACTGTTCCTTAAATGCTTTGCAACTGCCACTGCTCCAGGCTTGCACATTCTGAATGACATACTAGCTAGCAGTATGCCAGGACACAGGAGATGCCCAGCTCCTACTGTTTAAAATTACATTCAGAGAGAGAGGAGTAACTCTTTGTACCACGGGACACTAGAGTAAATTCCAGGTGTTTGGCAAGTGGCAAAGAACCCCTGAATGTAAATGAGTCCTATTGTATAAATCACATATAAAAATGATTTACTATCCATTTCAGCAGAGAACTACAACATTGCTTGAACATGTCCCAAGATCATTTGAAAAATGTGTGACAGGCCTATGGCACATGGACCATATTTCAAGTGTTATACCAGTCATGTTTTTCCTTGTTTTTCATATCAGACTTGCTTCAAACTGTTATGGAATGTTTTTAACTATAAGGACAAGATGTTGTGTACCATTCACATAGCAGTGTTTTCTAAAACAATAAGAAAGATCTGTTCTACTGTATTTCAGCCTTGCTCATTTCTGAGTGGCCAAGAAAAAAAACCAAAGAGAAAACTCTTGATTTCTGATAAGTGCATCAGCTAGATTCAGTCTTTATGTTCTAGAGAATTATAGTGCTTAAGGCCTTATTCACACTACAGACTGCAGTCAGAACATGTTAGTCGATTCAGTCAAATGAAAATCACTCAATTGGAGTGCACGAAAACTGGATGATATGGTCACACAATGTACAGGATATGCAGCAGTAACACTAGGATAGAAAACTGCACCCCAGGAAAATCTCTTCAAATCTACATTATAACCTTAAAGGGGGTGATTCATCTTTAAGTTAACTTTTAGTATGTTATAGATTAGCAAATTCTAAGCAACTTTTCAATTGGTCTTCATTATTTATTTATTTTTATATTTGTTTAATTATTTACTCTCTAATTTTCAGATGGGGGTCATTGACCCCATCTAAAAAAACAAATGCTCTGTAAGCCCACAAATGTATTGTTATTGCTACTTTTTATTACTCTTCTTTCAATTCAGGACCTCTCCCATCCCTGTTAGATTCTCTTATTCAAATTTATGCAAAGGACAAAATTACCCTAGCAATCAGATTGCTGAAATTACAAACTGGAGAGCTGCTGAAAAAAGGGCTACGTAAATGAAAAACCACAAATGAAAAATGAAAACTAATTGCAAATAGTCTCATAACATCACTCTCTATATCATACAAAGGGGCAAATTCACTATAGAGATTCTCTAATGCCCTAGACATGAGCCCACCCTAAAACAAATGAAGCATGCCCCTCAAATGGTTAAAAAAAATATTATTATTATTATATATTAACAACATGTTTTAACAGTAACAACTTTTAAATACAATCCCACTTTAAAATATGAAAAAACTCCAGCATTTTTTAAAATAATTTTTTATAACTTTTCAGCATACAGGATATGATGTCACTGACATTAGTCTGAGGAGGATGCAGATTATCAGTTCGCCAGGTCTAAGCTGGCAAAGGAAACTCTGGCGAAAGTTGTAACGTTATGGAAAATTCTCACTTTAGTGAATTTGCAAAGTAACGTTCGTTCGCCAAAACAAAAATTTGCTTGGTGAAAGGGTTCAAAACTTTGTTAGCGATGTACACTTTCACTAGCAAATTCTCCTCTACACCTGTAAGTAAATTGGCGATCTCCCTGCAGATTGGATTTCTGGTGAACTTTTGCTAGTGACGGCCACTTCGCCCTTTAGTAAATCTGCCCCTAAAAGTTAATTTAAAGGTGAACAACCCCATTCAGTCAAGGTTACCAGCCAGAGTAGCTAGTACAGGTATGGCTCACTGCACTCCAAGAAGAGCATTGCATTGCCTATTGGGCTTCCATAAAAGCATCCCATATATTACAGTGTTCCAAATATACAGCACATGGCCCAAAATGCTACAAAAATCCACCAGATTAATAATGGTGTCTGCAAATAAGAACTACATAACATCATTGAGGCCAAAGGTTCTTCTGGCTGACCAATGTACCATGGTGCCTGCAAGTGCCAATACAAGTGCTTTATACAACCTTTGCTGTGTTCAAAGGCTCATGTTTTTTTTAACATTATATTGTGTGCATTGTTCTCAAAAATGCTATTGTTGCATGTTCGGTATATTAATAAATGCTAAATCTCAGTAGAAACAGCAGCATTGAAACCAGGTATATGCAAATAATGTCTCCCGGACCTGGACCCCAGCTGTTAATAATATTCCATAAACAGACAAGGGATTTGTTACAAAGAAAACAGCAGGAGGACAATAAATATATTTTAAAACTGACATAATCATGCTATACTATTTATTCTTCCCCCATAAAAAAAAGTTGTCTCTATACTCAAAGGGATGTTAAGAAAAAATGGAGGGTTCTTATCTTAACAGGCATAAGGATTTGATAATGGGCATTGGCAACAGTAGCTCTGTGCCCTAATGTTAACCCAGAATAAAAAATAATTGAAACAACTCCATTGTCTTCAAAGGATATTCATACCATTTATTATGCAGTGATTTACAGGACAGAAAACGTGCATTGCTTTGGACCTGACGCTAGCTTCGCTGTCTTTTAAATCTCTGAATAATAAATGGACTGAATCCCTTTGAAGACAGTGTAGAAAACTGATGCTTTTTTTCATGCTGAGCTGCATTGTGGTTTTTGCTGGTGCCCCCAGTCCTGTTTATGTGGAAGGTGTGTAGTAACCCAGACATATTTAAATTCAGTAAAGGAGTAGTTTACCTCCACTACATGTCCTATTCTTAGCAACTGTTCAATTGGTCTTCAATTTTTATAGTTTTATTTATATACCACCATCTTCTGCCTTTTTCTAGCTTTCTAATGGGAATCACTGGCCCTGGAAGCCAAAAAACTTTTTTAAAACAAACCACATTGCGTTTCAGATTAACAGTCGGTCCATCACAGTCACAGCCTCTACAGAAGGGCGAGGCCTTGTATTTATTGGCCATGTCATTAAAATCATTTAAGAGTTTTTGAGACACAACGCTCTTTTTTCTATTCAGATTCTTCCTTTACTGAACAGGAAAACATTAGACAATGGAGGTCTTTTATGGAGGTGCAAAAGTGCACCCATAGCATTTATTCCAAAAGCATTTGTGTCTGGAGTCTGGCTGTGTTCTGCACCTGTTAAATATGTGGAGCATAGTGATGGGGAATTTGTAGCGTTTCACAAAAATATGTGACTTTACAGAAATATTTACAAAACAGTGAAAAATTTGCAAAACTAATTGAAGTCAATGGGCGTCAAATGAATTAATACGTGCATCAATTTTGACGCGCGTCAATTTTGACGTAAGCGCAAATTTTCATACCTGCAACTATTTTGTCCAAATTCATTAAAGTCAATGGACATCTGAATAATTTTGATGCGTGCCAATGTTATGTGAACGACAATTTTAATGCACGCCAAATTATTTTTGTCTCAGTTTCACAAATTTATTCATCGAAATTTACTGTGCATCCATGCCTGCCGAATTTATTTGCCCATCACTAGTGGAGCACAGTGCAGAGCACAGTGCTTAACCACCGCTTGCCAATTGTTTTTAATTGATGTTTTAACATTTTTATATAATTGCTCACATTTGGCAGCAGAGGTATCTTATAATATATGGTGTCATATATTGAAGTGAAGTGAGCTGAGTATTGGTGCATGCACAGTTGGAGCATCCGGTTCATGACAACTGCTCATGCGCCGAAAGGGACGGAAATTGCTGAAGAGATGAAGATGGCACCTGTGAGCTCTGCTGCACTCACTCTGCATGTACAGTCGCTATTTCTAGAGGGGTCAGAATTCAGGGGTAACATTGTGCAGGGGGAGGCAGGAAGGGGGGCCAGTGGGGACTTATCACCATGGGGGGGTTTAGTTCTCCTTTAAGGAGTATAAGACAGCAGTTAAAAGGTCATGATGACCTTGTCAAGTGTTGTAAACATCATCATCATTACCTGCTTGAGGGTGCAAGAACCATATCCATTTGCCTCTGGAAGGTAGCACGGGTTCCATGTATGCCAAATGGAATCATTTATAGTAAATCTATGTAAACCATAGGGCAGTGGTCCTCAACCAGTAGTTTGGTGAGCAACATGTTGCTCTCCAGTCCCTTGGATGTTGCTCCCAGTCGCCTCAAAGCAGGTGCTTATTTTTAAATTCCAGGCTTGGAGGCAAGTTTTGGTTGTATAAAAACCAGGTGTACTGCCAAACAGAGCCTCAATGTAGGTTGACAATCCACATAGGGGCTAGCAAATGGCCAATCACAGCACTTATTTGGCACCCCAAGAACATTTTTCATGCTTTTGTTGCTCCCCAACTCCTTTTTCTTCTGAATGTTGCTCAAGGGTTCAAAAGGTTGGGGATCCCTGCCATAGGGAGTTCCAAAGGCAGTTTAATTTTTAGACTTTTCCTCGAAGGGAATCTGCGAATAAAGTCGGCCTAAGATGCCTTGCCCAAAGAGTCTAGTAATTCATCTACTCAGGGCATTGGGTAGGCATCAAAATTGCATTTACCTTACATTGGTCTACACAAAACATTATTGAGCCATCTGGTCTAGGGATCAGGACTATGAGGTTGAACCAGCCACTATTAGTTAGTTAGGAAATAACCCCTAACTTTCTGCCAGCTCCTTCCTCATAAGATCTTTTCTGCTGTGAGGGATGTGATAAGTGTGAGCTCTAACTTTCACCCAGATCTGTTTCTGCTTTATGTGTCACCTGGTTGAAAGTTTAAAGACAAGCATTTATATTACAGTATTGTTCTTGGCTTTTTTTTACCTTCATCATATTGACAATGTGCCCAAGTAACTCCAGATGATTTCTTACATCACAACATACTGGACACATTTTTAATAGGGCACAGTTGTTCTTCCCAAGAATCCTTTAATAAATCTACTACTGCTGTTGCCCATATAGTAACTGGAGAAGCCCATAGAGACCTATGGGACTTCCTGGACCTCAAAGAGCTGAAAAGGAAGCATTTCTTCCAAATTTTTCTTTTATTCTTTGGGGTTCAGTTGAACCACTCTACCAGCCCATCAGTTTATGGCATGAGTGTTACACTGAGGGGAGCCCTACCCTGGGGAACAGCTCAAAAAGTTTAGGGGCAACTTGTTTGGCAGTGAAAATGCTTCTGGGTAATGCGAGGCATAGTCAACAACTACAAAAATGAGCTTTGTAAACTTTTGTAGAAGATTCCAAAGGGCCAACAAGATCAACACCCACACCCACTCTTTCAAAGGGGACATTTATTAAAGGTAATTGTATTAAAATGTCAGTTTTTTTTACCTATTTGGATAATCTAGCCATGCTGCACAAAATCCATTTACATTCTTTTAAATACTTGGTCAGAAAAAAATTCTGCCCAAATGTCCACACCAGGGAATAGTATGAGCTAATGTTAAGATACCCCTTATTATCTCTCTAGGAACTGAAACTTGTGTCAAAACCATTCCTGTTTGTGTTCTTGTACAGTCACAATGTCATAATGCAATTCAGAATGAGGATAAAGATTAAGCTTTATACTCCTGTTTTTCAAAGGAATATTTGTGGTGATGGACAGAAGTAATTTTTAACCTTTAGTTACATTTTTAGAGAGCCAGTGCTGTTTGTCCATTGTCTCTGTTAGTCTCTGTTCACAGAAGATGAATGACAAGACAGTTCCCTTCCTAGTAACACAGAGCTGGGCAGCCAAGGAGCAACCCTAACACAAAGGGTAACTAGCTGGTCATTATCCTTTAATTTTACCTGGACTGTAGGGTATTTCTTCACTTCCCCATGAATAGACTCAATATTAAAAGTTTGGTATTTGGCTGAATCCTATTTGTATTCAGTGCATGTCTAATTTACAGCTATTAATCACATAGAAAATATAATTTTTTTTCAATATGTATATTTATATAAGGAACATTTGTTTTTTGATTATTATTTTTCAATATATATAAAGAAGACAAACTGGATGGATCTCAACTGTAAGAAGGAGATCACACTCATATAGCCCTAGGATTTGCCCCTTTATTGTGAGTATAATGGGAATTAATTGGACTTTGAAGCTAAATAAGCTATTATATCTTTCTTTGTATCTAAAACATGAAGAAAAATAAAGAAAAATATGCAAGATCCTTGAAAGAATAACAGACTGAAAGTACTGAGACGTGTGATGTAAACAAGGATGTTAACCACAGATGAAGTGCTAGGCTTGAGGCTAAATGCCAGTTTTGTATCTTCCCAAGCGTCTGTCCGCCACCACATCATCGATACATAATTCATAACCTGTGGAACAATCCATCCCTCTTCTCCTTGTTAAAGCAGCATCATGTGAACAGTTTTCTTTCTGAAATAAATAACAAATAAATAAGCAGATTTGCAGTTGCCAAATAATTAAAGCTATTAAAGGTATTCCCCTGCTGTGTACTCTAAGCTGCCCAGTTTCTTTAACTTCCCCATCTTCCCCAGTAACTATGGAGCTGAATTCAGGCAATATGTGTAATCCCCGCTATGATTAGGGATATCATTAAGAAACATAAAGGTTGCTGTCTGATCTCAATGCTTGCATTTCATTCATATAAAACAATATGCTATAGAGGAATCTTTATGATGTATTTCTGAGCTTTTGAATTAGTTCATTTTTATGTTAGAATCGCATTATATAAAAAATAAATTAGGTATTCCTTATTTGGCTTAAAGCTGTAATTAGATGAGCATGGGAAGGACACCTAATTTGTAGGTATATCTAAAGAGCAGCTAATAAATATGCCTAGGTGAACATGGCCAGATTGTTGACATTTACATTGTACTGTAAACACATTTCAAACTTTTCTAATTCATTTTTGTTAATGAAAATCCAGTGCACTGTAATGATGTGCATTCAGACAAACATTAACTTTATAAAGTGCAAATAAAGGTACTGGATGTTTATAGGATAATAATATCGGGCATTGATTCACAAAATGTAGGGCCAATCCACATGAGAAGGCTTGCTGCAGCAGTGGAGGGGCTTATCCTAAAGTTAAGCTAGAGGGAAATTTGGAGAAATAAATTTCTCTTCTAGATACCCCTAAAACCTAGCTTCAGTGTCAATTGGGGTGGATTAGGACCATAAAATTGTCATGCCACCATACTACGTCAAAGTAAACCTACATGGGGATCTTAACAATTTACCTCCCATCATATTTTTCATAGACTGGCACCTGCCTGGTCTCACAGGCTTAATCCATCTTGTCTTGAGGCTTTTATAGGAGAAAGTGATCTCCCAGCCCAACACCCGTTTTGTAAAGGCACAAGACCACCTTTAAAAGGTTGGGTGTTCTGCAACCACAAGGAAGTTTGGTAATTACAGAAATGCAAATACTGATTTGCCCAAATGAACTACAAGAATATAAAGGCAGGGGGTTGATTAATGCATATTGCCTGGTTCCCTGTTTCATTAGTAATTTAATATCTGTGCAAGTGCATATATTTTCAGGAACAGAGGTGCACTTTGTCAGAGAGGGATACCATTAAAAGGATTAAATCATGTTCTATCTATAGGTGTAAATGGTTCAACACTCAAAGAAATGTATCTATCCACCACAAACAAGTGTTTACATTTTTCATGCTCTTCGTTAGAGCTTCAGGTGCCATAAGACAATGTCTTGGTTCAGATTTGCCATCACTTATTAAAGTGTTGAACAACTGAAAGAGTAATATTTTCTAGCCTCATTTACAAGTTCCATAGGTGCAAATGCTAAAGACATTATGCACAATGCAATTTAAATCACATGTGAATTATTCCTTAAAGGAAAACTAAACCCTTAATGAAATAAAAACCCTACCTACATAGACCCCCTCCCTGCTCCCCTCCCCAGCTACCCCTAGTAAATGCCCCTAACTCTTTACTTACCCCTTGGTGCAGATTCAGGGCATCAGAGTTCACAGGCACCATCTTCTGGCACTTCAGTAATCTCTGGGTCTTCTTCCTTCACTTCGCCAATTTCCGTGACTTTCGGAGCATGTGCAGTTGTCGCAAAATGGAAGATTGCACCAGCTGTGCATGTGCCGATGCACCGGTCTCATTCCGAAGATTACCGAAGAGAAGAAGAAGATGGCGCCCATGAACTCTGATGCCCTGAATCTGCCCCGAGGAGTAACTAAAGAGTAAGTGGCATTTACCCAGGGTAACACCAGGGAGGGAGCAGGGAGGGGATCTATGTAGGGTGGGGTTTTTTTTTTTGCTTCAAGTTGATTGTATGAAGTTATTTTGTGGATGCATTTATATTACATAAAGAAAGCTTTTTAAGAATAACACCGTGTGAATATGGTAATAATTGCTCTTTGAGTGTGAATGCCCTATATATCTACAACACAATAAATGGAGGTACTGAATTCCCGTTTTTAAGGGTAGGTTTCTTTAAAACTATACAGATGTTTCTTGGATGAAATGAATACAATTTCACTGAAACATTTGTACTTAGAGGTGTAGGGACCGATAGGGGGTTAATCTGCCCCTATGGCTTTAAGGCCCCTCCCTTTTCTCAGTTACCTGTGTAGCTCAGTGTTATTGGCCAAGAGGTGTAATGACTTCCTGCCACACTGCCCTATAGTGTTTGTAAGGAGTGGCCTCTTCCTCTTTGGCCTCTGGATGGTGATCCGGCTGGATGTGCCCTGGGGAGCCTGGGTACAGCTAGGCCCAGAAAGGCCCATGTGCTTTGGAGAAGAAGTTGGGGACCAGGAAACCCCGTGAATGAGGATTAACGAGAACAGGTTAAATTTGTAATAGTCTCTCTAGGAGAGAAAGGCAGAGAGGCAAGAGAGAAAGAGCAGCTGAAGCTCCAACAAGGATTTGCAGCGGGGAGTAGCTTCCCAGAGGCTTTGTGTGAGTGCCTCCAGTGCAGAGACCTCAGTGAGGGGGTATGTTAGGTAGCAGGTGGCTTCCTGAACAGTGCACTGTATGGGAATAGCATACTGAATCTGCAAAATTGCCTAATGCCTGATGTGACTGTGTGTCATGTGCTAATACCTCATCTGTGTACGGGAGTAAACCTGGGGACATTGTCTTTGACTTATAAACAGTTCTTTGTTTGCATCATAAGAACCTCCTGGCGCCCAATCATTTTGTATGCACTGTAGCCTGAGTGTTGTAGTTGCACTACACCTTAGAGGGAATGCTTCCACTTAGCGAAGTCCCTGATCCTGAAGTGTGAGTCCAAATGTAACATGCTCTGCTCACTAGCTGGAAAGTGACTGTGGTGTGGATAGCCCAGATTGGCGTTACAGAGGTGCTAATGCATCTGGGTCTTGGCACTAAATGGGTAAAGGATAGAAATGTGGGCATCATTTCCTCAGTTTATTCTAATTTCACTTCCGGCACTTCCTGATCAGGCAGAAATTCAAGGGTTTCCCTCACGCCCTGCATTAACAGTTGCAGCAGAATACTTACACCTAAAGAATAGGAGGCAGATGTCACTTGCATGACCAACACCGGAATTATGCAAAGCAAACTTTAGAAGTATTCAGTGCAACTTCGCCACATTTGTGATGAAGCATATACACGTAGCTGCGTCTATTTTGTGGCTGCAATTGTGGTAGGTGCAGTGCAACTTCATCAAGAGAACTGCCCATTTGTGTCCTCAATGATGCCAGAATTCTTGGAATAAACACTGCATTATGGGAAAATAACATGATAATTGCTCAAAATTGCACTTTGCTCACGGCACATCAGTAAGTGAATGCACCCTTTTATTTTCATAAAATAAAACAAGACCTTGCACAAGACATTTTAATATTAAAATGACAAAAGGAGTGTTTACTGTTATAATAACCTGGATATAAGGTTAGAGCTGCAAAAGATAGGGTATCCTGGCTCCTCAAGAATAGATGTATACAGGTATGGGACCAGTTATCCAGAACATTTGGGACCTGGTGTTTTCTGTATAAGGGATCTTTTCCGTAGTTTGGATCACCATATTTTAAGTCTATTAAAAATAAAACATTTAAACATTGGTTAAACCCATTAGGATTGTTTTGCCAGCAATAAGGATTAATTATATCGTAGTTGAAATCAAGTACAGGTACTGTGTTATTGTTACAGAGAAAAATGAATTAATTTAAAAAAAAAATAATTATTTGATTAAAATAGAATCTATGAGAGATGGCCTTTCCATAATACTGAGCTTTCTGGATAATGGGTTTCTGGATAACGGAACCTATAGTTTTAATGGTCCCCCTAAATTTTAGGACTGTAACTACCCCTGACTAAAAGCAGAAATATAAATGGTCACAATGAAATTCTCTGTTAGCACATTCAGGCCAGAGGAAAATAGTTTTATAATGTTATAGTGTTTTATAATGTTATGTTATATCATGTTATAATGTTATATATGTTATAAAGGAAGAAGAATACACTAAAAACCTTGTGACCACTAATATAAATGTGGTAACCTGGAGTCTGTGATTAGTGAATGGGAGTACTGTATGTACAAGTTCATGCAATATTAGATGGCCCTCCCTCTAAAATCTTTTATTCCTGACATATTTATATGTACCATACGGTTGCTACCATGGTATTCCATGGGAGAGTCTCTTTTTTTGGTGTTCTGGTCCTTAGAAGGCAAAATGAGGCACTACCTTGTGCCTTGCTAAGAGCAAACCATCAGTCAGGATAAAATAAAAAGAGAAAATTACATTCCACCGATGAATGTTCGTGGGATTAATTCCCGGGGGGGAAAGGTCTACATCATGTGACCCACCAAGCGTGAAGGATCTAGGATTAAGAAATGACATCCAAAGATGAGTGAGTGAAAGGTTATTTGGAGATCTCCCCTGAAAGGAACCTGCTGGTAACTTCATGGTAAAAACTGTTGAACCTGTATTTTTTGTTGTTGTACAGAACCTGTATTTTTTGTTAGCAGTGCTGATAATTATGATACTGTCGGATTTCACTGTTAGTTTATTTACTTCTGGATGAAATATTGCGCCTGATGTGCACTACCCACAGATTAAGCCATTTAAAGCAAGGCTGCACCAGCGTGAAAGGACTCAGACGTGTGTCACACAAACGCCTCTAATAAAAAATGACACAATGCTACAGTGTTTAGCTGCATGTGCCAGGGCAGCCCAGTCTATAGGATAAAAACAGCGTCAATGACCAAGACAAATTAAAAAATGGAATCATTTACAGCACCAACAAATGAAGCTTGCTTAATTATTTACAAGTAATTCTGTGTCTTAAACGAACAAGACACGCGCAGACAACAGTTTGGATTTGTATTGAGTTTGAAGTGAGAGTGATGCAATCAAAATAGACTGGCATGAGAAAATGGATTTATACCCAAACAAGGATAAGGCTTATTTTACACAACGCTATTGAGATAAGACGCTGGTAGGCTAATACTGCACTTGCATGCACAATGGCTGTTTGAAAAGGATCTGATGTGATTTTTTTTTTTTTTTTTTACATGCCTGAAATTCTAAATAATTCATCATGGAATAGAATTGTCAGTCACTGCTCTTCTGTATACAATAGGCTCCATATAGTATGGTTGGCTTCTTGTGCAATCTAGGGCACCTAATTCCTCTAGCCTAAACCATGTAAGTTTCTCTTTAATCATTAAATGAAGTCGTTTTGCTTTATGTTACCAAGCATATGGTACTAATGTTCAGATTGTTCTTACTAAAGCCTGAACCTGTTCCTCCTTATCCTTCCCACCTTGTAGCACTCTAGCTGCAGTTAACATGCTTATATAACCTGCTTCTGTCCTGGAGAATGTAATTACTGAGCTCTGCACACATAGTTCTCAATACACTTCATTACCAGACTGCACAATCCCCTGCTAGTTCAGCACTTTGCTATACATACAGAGAATGTTAACCTTTTCTCCACTGCCTCATCGGCAAATCGCTTCCCTGCCAGCTCTAGAGAAGGTTCTAGTTATCATGGTCTCTGCAAATAATATCTGTCTTGCAAGAGAGGGATTAGCTGGCAGAGAGACTACAATATCAGATCCTGTAATCAGGAGAAGAAAGGGATTTATATACATGTGATGTAATTCAGTGTATGTTTTGTGTCAATATGTTTCTCTATTAAACATTTCCAGGTGGTCCCTTTCTATTAAAGTCCCACTCAAAAGAAACTGTTAAATTCAGCCAGCTTCATCATGAATCTTTAAAGTGAAGTACCTGGTAGGAGAACACTCTGTCTGTATCTGGAGTAAGCTCTATATAAATGAGCCCTGAGGAGTCGAGCTGAAAACGCTGTACTAAGCGTGCTGAGCTTTTATGGAGAGAGACGCCCACACTATGGCTGTTGTTTTTGCACTCTGGAGATGCTTGACGTTCTCTGCTCATAACTGATGAAACGCGTATGGTCACTGCACCCTGTCACTGAAACATTAACTATGATACATTCACAATTCATTGAGAAACGATGCCCAAGGTAACTAAAAACAGTATTAGCTAAATAAAGAGCGAAAGGAAGCAAGCCATTACCAGGCAGCTAAAAGCACTAAGGATGCTTTATTTTTTTCCTAGTATAAGAACATTTATTATTTTATGTTAGCCAAAATGCAACGGTATTGTGACCAACAAATAGGCTAAAAATAGATCATTGTCCATTCAAGGGATGCATATCTATTTTTCCTGTCAGACAGAGCTGAACAGAGCACCGTGCACACATTCTTTCAAGCTCCCTCCAGCCTGGATAGTTATTTTCAAATGCAAATGCACATTTTTTTACCAAAAAAAATCATTTTCATATAGATAAGGCATGAAGGGAATTAGGACTTGCTGTTGCTCCTTCCTTGGATTATCTGTTCTCTATATGTGAGTTAGATTACTCAATACTAACCAAGATTGAGCAATGCACCATTCCATACCATGCAATTTTTCTCTCCATGTTTAAACGTAACCAAGAAAGCAGTTGTTTACGCAGTACTGTATCATATAGAGTATATTGTGGCAAAGTCTAAGTAGATCACATATACTGAAACCCCATAGTTGCTACTTTCTTCATCATAAAAGCAATTAAATGTGCCCTTCAAAATTACTATACTATGCTATTATCATTGTATTCATGGGAACATAATATTAAATGTGATCCATTAACAAACTTTCAAATAACTTGCCCACAAAAGACCTTTTCGATTGTAAGCTCTCTTGGGCAGGGCCCACTTTACCTCTTGTATTGTGTATTGGCTGTTCTTGTAAGTATTCTTGTATGTTTAATGTATAAACCTATTTATTGTACAGTGCTCTGGAATATGTTGTTTTATTGTTTTATAAATGCATGTCAATTATAATAATAATCATAACAATAATAATAATATTAACTTACAGACCAAACTGAGATCATATTCTCTTTTATATTACATTTATTTTCTCACAATCCATACCAGATGAAGGTAAGAAAAAGAGTGACATGGCTAAAACTGAACTTAGCTCTCAGTGAGGGTCATTTATCAACACTGGGCAAATTTGCCCATGGGCAGTAACCAGTGGCAACCAATCAGATTGCTGCATTCATTGTCCTACTTGCAGCTGGCTTCAAAAAGCTAATCAATGATTGGTAGCTATAGGTAACTGCCCATGGGCAAATTTGCCCAGTGTTGATAAATGAGCCCCACAGTGTGTCAACTCTAATGCACATGTGCACCTGTGCAAAGAAACAAGGAAAGAAGAGGATCGTGCAAGTACCTCGGGCCTGTGTATAAGGTAAGTCATTACAAACCTTGTAGGGTGCCCTAACATTTGGCACCCCATGTATTTGATATTTCCTTCTCCATTAATAAAGTAATATTAAGTAATATTCTCAAAGTGGATTCAAACACCACTTTGAGGATTTGATTGTTTTTTAAAAGATTTCCCATGTGCTAATCCCCACTGCTCCGGTTGGCCTAGGGGCACCCACTATGTAAATGCCCTGTTTGGCTCTATCTATCTATCTATGAATCTATCCATCTATCTGTAGTGATGGGCGAATTTATTCGCCAGGCACGAATTTCGACAAATTCCTGCAATTCGCCTCCAGCGAATAAATTCGCAAAACTGCCATCGCAATTTCGCCAAAAACGGACGCCGGCGTAAAAAAAAAACGGACGACGGAGTCAAAAACGAGACACCGGCACCATTTCATGAATTTTTAGCCATTTTGCGAATTTCGTGGGAAATTCGCAAATTTTTCGGAAAAGTGAAACCACCTATGCTGCTTTAAAGTTATACTGACGCTAAAAAACGACTTTTTGAAATATAAATGAACATTAAAATTACATTTATATTCACATAAAATAGTGAAGTGCCAGATTACTATGCCTGCCTCAACCACTGAGCCAAATAAAAATAAAGAGAACAAAATGTTGTTAAAAAATATAGGATCCATAATACAAAACACATAATTATAACAAAAAATAGCTAAAGAGCTTAGCGCTGTTCTGACTGAAAACATAATAACTGGATTTTACCCCAAGTTTATTGTTCCAGCCGATTGGGGTTATCTGTATATTAAAAGAGTGATTAGTTTATCACAGCCAGTAAAATCCAACAATGCATATGAGGACTAGTTCATGAT
This sequence comes from Xenopus laevis, assembly GCF_017654675.1. NCBI lineage: Eukaryota > Metazoa > Chordata > Amphibia > Anura > Pipidae > Xenopus > Xenopus laevis. The sequence goes on from NC_054385.1 coordinate 72,406,313, forward strand.
TTATGCTTTTACTCAGCTCTTTTATTCATCTTTGTCACCTGCACTGCTTTTTTTCTTCCTTTTTACTAAATAAACAAAGCCCATGCTGGATATCTTCTCCTTGCTTAATATCCCTTATGATTAGAGCCTCAATCTCATTTTACCAGGCAGAGTATTAAATAATTCCATGCAAAAATGCTTTCTAAATGGCAATTAAAACGGAGGGAGCTGGAATAAAGATAGAATTTCCTGCTGCAAGCTCAAAAATCTCCAGCTCCTTTCAAAGCTAAAGTGTGTTCTGTCTGTTCAATGCCCTTATTTTCTGGCCAGTGCCCCCCATCTTGCTCCAGCGCAAAACTTCATTTTATCTAAATTAAGCAAATTAAGAAAGTAATCTCATTTAATTGCACACAGCATAACAACACACAATGCCTCATTGTAAACACTTCTGATTGATAGACAGGCTTCCCCTTATGAGATCCGTGTTCTATAATTAGCTAAGGTCACCCTGGTGTGTAATATTAATGAAACTCATTTTATTATGCAAATGGGACCTTCACTGGCCAGTATTCTGCTCAGAATTCCTATTTTGTGGAGAGTGAAAGAAAAGGTTTCCCTTGCTTTGCATTCCAGCTGTCCCATTACTGAAACACATCTGGAGAGTGGTAAGGCTTGCCAGAATTTGGCTTGGTGCTGTAAGTATCTACAATGAAATCTGATAATGTTCTGCATACACATAAAAAACTTCAGAAATTAAAGGAAAACTATACCCCCAAATGAATACTTAATCAACAGATTTATATATTTATATCAAATTAAGTGGCATATTAAAGACTCTTACCAAACTGATATATAAAGTAAATATTACTTTACACCTCTTGTCTTGAACCACTATTTAGTGATGGTCTGTGTGCTGCCTCAGAGATCACCTGACATAACACTTTCTGTTAATTGGCTCATGTGACCTAACATGTATGGTTAGTTTGTGTGCACAGTGAATCCAAGATCCCAAGAGGCGGCCCTTATTTTTTAAAATGGCACCCAATGGCACATACTACTAATAAAGTATATTATTATGAAATGTATTTATTTACATGAAGCAGGGTTTTACAGATGAGCTGTTTTATATATTATATATATATATAAATATAATATATATAAATATAATATATATTATATATATAAATATATATAATATATTTTTATAGAGACCTAAATTGTTTGGGGTATAGGACTCACCTTCTACTAATTACAAAATGCTAATGTCAACATGAATCTTCCATAGCCATATATTCGAACAGTACCATGAAAGGCACTATGCCTTTTCTTATAGAATATTATAACTATAATTAGGGCATTATAACAAAGAATAAAAATGTGTAAACAACATAGTACTAGAGGTTACAGTTACCCTACAGCCCTATATTAAACATAACTTTTATCATGTATTAGTGCATACCCCAGTAATCTGTATATAGTATATCTGTAGGGATAGAACCACTTGAAAATATTCCTTATATATATATATTTTTTTTAATTGCCAGTTGCCAGATCATGAGAAAAAAAGTAAGACTGCACTGATTGCATTTTATTTAAATACATTCAATATCCAATCAGTGCAACCCTGATAAGTACATTTATTGCATGTGTCCCTGATTGTTCAGCTGATCTGTTGTTTTCAGCCTCACCCATGACCGAGAAAATGGATTAAATATGGTAAAATATTGAGATTGCAAGCAAATAACTGTCCCCACAAGGTGGCTGCATACAGTACAATGCAGCTGCTCACATTGTGGCTGGCAGAATATTGCCATAGTGCCATGTCAATAATATAAATATACAGTAATATTAAGCATATAAGTAAAATACATAGTGTAGTATTTAGCAGTATAGCAGTACAACATTACATGTAAATAATGTTATCCATTGTGGCTGGCTTGCCATGAGCCAATTATCTAATCTAATCTCCATGTTGCACAGCACACCAAGAGAACACTGGAATTTCAACCTTCAAGGAAGTTGAAGACCTCACTTACATCAGAGTGTACAGTGCAGCTCAGTTATAGGTAGGCAGAAGCAGTGGCGTAACAATGTATCAGTGGTCCCTGTTTTGCAGGAGGACATGGGGAGGTCCAATGCCCCTGGGTGGAAGCATTGAAATGATGCTGTTTATATTTATGTTATTTAAAATTAGAAGTTTGAAGGATAAAAAAATTGATTTATATTCCCTCTGACACCAACATTTAAAGGGAACATATTAGGAATGCAGCTATGTGTACAGCTGCTATAATGTTAAAATATACAAAAATAATTTTGTCTCCTGAGATGCATTCAATCGGTATGTAGGCAGTATATGTCATAGATTCCTCTTGGGGATGCATTGTGTTACAGATCCTCCCAGCTTCACTTGACAAAAATATTGATGTGCTTGTTTACAAAACAGTGTAAAACAATGGTGTAGAAATACACCACACATCGCATATAAGGCCGACTGAATTCTAGGCATTACTGCCTAAAATCCAGATTATTTATAAAGAAGGGTAATGCATTTTGTTGCATTTGTAGTGGAGTGTAAAACTGTGTTGGTTTGGAAAAAGCCAAGTAAACAACTGAAAATAAATGCCACCTGATAAACACCTGTGTTTATCATGACTTAAACCACATTATATTTTGATGGTACATGGGGAGATTTGTCATAGGTAAATCTGCGCTACCCATGCGTGACATCTCCTGAAAATACCTTTGCATTGGTGTCTGTGGGAATCTCCGCCTTTAAAAGATATTAAACGTGTAAATAACAATTAAAAGATAAATAGGTAAATGTTAGCATGATCACCTGCTGATCTCTCAACTGTGTGTAGAAAACTGAAACACAAATTGATCGTCCCCTATAGGCTGTGGAGAAAATAAATATAAAAGTAGTATAGTGTAGTATTTATACACTTAGGGGTTATTTACTAAAATTTGAATTTATCTTATAATTTAAATAAAAAAGCTTGATTAAACCCCCATCCCCAATTCTGTCTTACTTACTTTTTTCCAGAATTGCAAAATTTTTTTGGGTTTTCGCCAGAAAACCACTAAAATATTGGGTTATTTGGCTAAACCAAGATAAGGAAATACAAGTGAATGGAGGGCACACCTTATTGTAATTATATAGGAACAAATAAGCAATTAGAGGTGCAATAAGAACCATAAGTCACCCCTACCGGGCAACTGGATATAACATACACAGAAAATCAGGTCTGCACACTCAAAAAAACATTTTTGACTCAGGTGGTAAAATTTGAAATATGCTTTACTAGTAAAAGAACAACATAGCAGCAGCTTAAGTTTCACAGAAAACAAAAAACATTACACATGATAATGATATACATACCACCCTCAAGTACAGAAAAAGGCAGACAAGAAATTACAAGTAGCGGATACACCTGCCAAGATGAGAATAACCCCAACGTTTCGGCAAAATAGCCTTTGTCAAGGGGATTCACAAGATAACCCAATCCACTTGGGATAAGGACATCTCCCATTGACTTATACATGACCTCAACAGTCTGATATGGCAGATTTGGGGATTTCTGCAGCACCAGGGTATATTAAATCTAATATATATAATTTGAGGGGTTTTTTTCCACGAAGAATTCGAGTTTTTGCCCCAAAAAGCCCAACCAGATATTTGTGGTTTAGTAAATAACCCCCTTAGAATTATTTGTGAACTTTAAAGTTAGTTGTGAATATAAGTTCCCCTTCATTGTTACTGCACATATAGAAAAGAGGTAACTGAATCTTCAAATTTAATTGTGAATTAGTGAAGTTCCTCTTTAAATCCTCAATTTTTTTGCACAAGTATGAGAGGGAAAGACTGATTACATTTTTCAGTGTGTTGCATGTCCTTTGAGGATGAAGAAACAGCCACCAATCTTATAATGGCAAGATTGTCTATTTGCAGGCCATCAGTTGGTCCAGTTGCATGCAGTACAAACATATTTCAGCCGTACTTATATGATTCTTTTTGCATAGTACAACATATGTAAACCTATTGGCAGGTTAGAGAGCAGAAACAATGTCTATAGCGTAAAACTGTTCCTTTATCTTAAACCATAAAAAAATGTTGCATTCACAATCTTGGAAGTGTAAAAGTCACTTTTGCTCCAAATTTAAGTTTTACTTGCTGGGTGGGGAAGGAAACGTTGGCTTTTTCTGTACCCTGCCAGTAACTCTTATACATGTTTTTGGCTCAAACCCTCAATTTATTTAGAGCCAGAGGGAAATTTCATAACTTGCATGTATGATTTTAGGTCTATTGCAATGCTTAGCAGTCATCTACTTAGAAGATATCTTTATATTTTTTAAGTACTTTTGTACCCATTGCCCACGGTTCCAAGAAACTATTTTAAGCTTGAGAAAGCTAATGTGATTACTCATCCTTGTAGTCTAGAGGGGGTGCGAAGGAGACGCCCGCCGTATCTAATTCCTACTGCGCCGCTTCGCTGAATGCGCCGTTCTACCAGGTTGCGCGTTCAGCTATTTCCGTATTTTATCTGGAAAGTGCCAAACGTGACATCATCAACGGCGTGAAATTCAAATATTTAAAGGGCTTTTTGTGTAGTTTCATTGTTCAACGTAAAAGGTCTTTTCTTAAAGTTCCTGGGTGTGTTTCTGCTGTGTTATTCCATCGTTCCTGATCCTGCCTGTCCCTGGTTCTCATCCTGTCTGCTGCCTGTTCTGATTATTGCCTGGTTTTTGACAACTCTTTCGGATTCTGATTTTGTACTGTGATTCTGTGTGCTTGACCTGGCCTGTGACCCCGACAATCTCTACGTCTCCTGCATCTGTACGTTATTGACTGTCTGTTACAGACTCGGCTAGGCTTTTGACTATGTTCCTTGTTTCCCACTCTACAACACTGTGCTCGGTTCCCTTGCTCGTTCAGAACTCTCTCCTAGGTTCTCCCACAATAAGACCTGGTGGCATCTGAGTAGTGGAGGGCTCCACCCGAATCCAAAGGCGGCTGCTACAGGCCGAAGAGTGGGCCTACACCAGAACCTTAGGGTTTGTTCTGGGTTTGGGATACCCTGCGTTACAGCTAAACTTGAAAAGTGTATATTTAGAGGGATTTCAAACCCTGGCCCAGAGATGATCTAACCCAAGAAAGGATCCTCGGGTTAGATAATCTCTGGCCCATGGATCAAAATGGACCCCTCTAAGGTCTCTGCAATTCTGGACAGGATTTTTCCTAACATCTGTGGGGCTATCCAGCAATTTAGTGGCTTGCCAACTTTTATAGGCAATTTAACAAGAGATTCTACTCTCATACTCCCTATTTTGCCCTTTGTGTAAAAGGAAGAAAAAATAATTCCTTGGTTCCTTGGACAGCACTTGGTTTTCAGGTCCAATTTCCAACCGCCCCAGCTCTCAAACAAGATGATGCAATATTGAACCATCTTGCTCATGATTGTATCTTTCCAGATCTGCCACCCATCTTAGTGGTTTCAAATTGTTCTATAACAAAGGCCACCAGTTTCAGAGTCTGCAAACATGTATGTGTATATGTATATTTTTTATTTATATAGCTCTACTTGTACAGTGCTGTATGTGGTACAATATTTTGTACAGAAATATTGTTAAATTGAACTACAAGAGAGCTAAATACAGTGCTTTTAACTGTGCTTTTAGCACAAGGCACAGGCACCTCAGTAAGCATATCCTTCTTGTTTACATTTTAGCAAGTTATAGATGGCCCTGTTCTAAGCAACACTTTGGTTCTCATTATATTTTTTAGGTTGCTGGAATAATTAGACTTCCTATAGTTGTATTTGTATTAATTTTTACTGCTTATTTTTCTTTTCAGCCCATGAAATATTTATCCAGGCTTTTCCTTGGTTGCTAGGGAAATATGCACCTAGAAACCAGAGAACTGATTTAAATTCTGAGGTAGGGGAGCAGCAATTTCCATTAGTTTACCTGAACAAGCATTTGAAATGAACCAGGGAACTGTTATCTTGTGTCAGGGAGTTGTTATCTGGTTACCTTCCCATTGTTCTGTTGATAAGGTGCTCGGCGGGGAAAGGAAGGGGATGAGATCACTCCAACTTGCACTGCAGCTGTAAAGATTAACTGAAGTTTATCAGAGCACAAGTCACATGACTGAGGGCACCTGGAAAACTAACACCATGCTGGGGACCTGGGGTTTTCCAGAGTGGTCTTTCCGTTATTTGGATTTCCATACCTTAAGTCTACTAAAAAATGATTTAAACATTAACTAAACCCAGAAGGATTGTTTTGCCTCTGTAATCCTTTCGACACCCCTTTGCCAGTGTTACACTCCATGTGGCACGGGACAAACCTGAGCCACTCCGCAGTGGTATTGGGAGAGACTGGGTACCTGGTACTTACTATCGCAGTGCCTCCACCTAGTGGGATCCGTGAATGCACCTACGGGTGGCCCCACTAGGAATACAGTGATAACACACACAAAGTATTATTTAAACTGAATAACTGTTTATCTAAATTTAAATGGGCACCTAATACATGCAGCACTCCTAACCTATGGCAATAGGGCCCAGGGCCGCCATTAGAAATCACGGGGCCCCGTACAACAAAATTTTTGGGGCCCCCTGGGCCCCGCCCACACTGACGACCAAGCTCCGCCCCATATCCCGCCCACATCGCAGTTAAAAGACCACACAGACATCAGCGCTAAAAAAGTAACCCCCCCCCACACAAATTGTAAAAAGCTATTGATGGTCAGGGCCCCCTTATAAAAAAAATTGGGGCCCCAAAAAAAAAAAATTTAAAATTTTTTTTTTTTTTTTTAAAAACATTGGTGGCAGGGGCCCCCTTATGAGTTAAAAAAAACTTGGGGCCCAACAAAAAAAAATGTAAAAAAACCAAAAAAATAAACAAACATTGGTGGCAGGGGCCCCCTTATAAGTTAAAAAAAACTTGGGGCCCCAACAAAAAAAAATGTAAAAAAAACTAAAAAATAAACAAACATTGGTGGCAGGGGCCCCCTTATAAGTTAAAAAAAACTTGGGGCCCCAACAAAAAAAAATGTAAAAAGAAACTAAAAAATAAACAAACATTGGCGGCAGGGGCCCCCTTATAAGTTAAAAACAAATTGGGGCCCCAAAAAAAAAATTTGGAAAAAAAAAATTTTTTTGAAAAAAAAAAAATGGTGGCAGGGGCCCCCTTACAAGTTAAAAACAAATTGGGGCCCCAAAAAAAAATTTAAAAAAATAATTTTTTTTTGAAAAAAAAAAAAAAACTGGTGGCAGGGGCCCCCTTACAAGTTAAAAAAATTTGGGGCCACCAAAAAGAAAATTAATTTTTTTTTAAAAAAAAAAAACCAAAAAAAAACCAAAAAAAAACAATGGTGGCAAGGGGCCCCTTACGAGTTAAAAAAAAAATTGGGGCCCCAAAAACAAAAGTTTTAAAAAAAAGATTGGTGGCAGGGGCCTATAGAATATTAAAATAATACATTGGTGGCCAGGGGATTAAAAAAAAAAAACACAAACTGGTGTTCAGTAGAATTGAACTCATGGCTTCAGTACTTCAACTTCGCCTCCTTTCGTGACTTCGGGTCTTTTCACCGCTTCAGGACTTCAATTTCGGCTGTTTTCGTGACTTCGGGTCTTTGCGCTGCTTCAGGACTTCGGCTTCGGCTGTTTTCGTGACTTCGGGTCTTTTCGGCGCTTCGTGACTTCGGGACTTCGGCTTTTTCTGTGACTTCGGGTCTTTTCGGCGCATCGGCTTCGGCTTTTCGGCACTTCCGCATTCGGCACTGAAGAGGAATGACGTACGGCTCGGGCGCTCGTAAGGGGGGCCCGGATCTTCAAAAAAATGCAGCGCTGCCGGGCCCCCCTTCATGCCCGGGCCCGGTACGCTTGTCCCCCCTGTCCCCCCCTGATGGCGGCCCTGATAGGGCCTCACTAACTAATTTGCTTGCGTAATTTGTCTAGCTAACTAAAGAAGGCAAAGTCCTTCCCCAAACAGTCTCTGTATCTTCAAGCGCTTCTTTAGGGTACTGTCCCTTTAAACAGGATACTCACTCCAAATGCTCTTCGGATGCTTTAGAGTTCTCTTCAGACGAGCCCAGCACATTCAGACATACAGTATGACTACCAGCCCCTTTGGATTCTCAGATAGGAATCTCTTGCTGGCTGTTCCTCCAGTCTGTATTCCTTTCACACTCTCTGTCCCTCCTGGCACAGTATCTGGCTTCCTTGTGTCAGCCTGATCCAAATGAATGCTTTTGGTGGAGCCTCTCAGCTCTCTTGGCCCACCAGCAGCTCTCAAGTCTCTCTCCCTCTTTCTGTCCACCATGTGGTTCTCTCTGCCAGTCTTTTCTCTTCTGCCAGCATCTGCGACTTCCTCTTCCTGCCAGCCACTCACTAGCTGCTGTGTTACTTCCTGCTGCACTGAGATCATTGAACAGCTGGTTGCTAGGTAACAGCTCACAGCACACAGCAGGGTTGCCAGGTTGGCGGGTTTAACTCCAAATTGGGCTAGATTTAAAATGTAGTGGTGGTTTTTAAAAGTCCAAACCTGCCAAGGTATGGATTTGGGCTAGTTTTAGTTAAACAATGTTTATCAATATTAAATGTATTTTACCATTTAAACCGACCACATCTGTTATGAATATATCAATTTGACTGCTCTGTGCAGTCAGGGTTGGCAGATTGGCGGGTTCATAGCCAAATAAGGCTATTTTTAAAACTAATTGGTGGGTTTTAAAAGTCCAAACCCGCCAAGCTACGGATTTGGGTTAGTTTTGGAAGTTGCTGTGTGTTTGGACTTTTAAAACCGCCCAATTTTTTAATGAAAATTGAGGTGATATCACAGGTCGAGTGATGCCCGCCCCACTGCCACTGCTCTCAATTTTCCAGTGCTGGATTTATTGTTGCTGCTGGAGAAATCTGCTTGAGTAAGAAAGCCCACTAACATTACTACCTACTGGGAGCCCTACTGTGGTTTCAAATGCCATGTGTCAAATGAATGTGTTACCTGTATAAAGTATGGGAAATAGAATTAGCAGTGTATGAATTGGGATAGTTTTGGTCTACTTTTAAAATGGCTTTTGGCTACTTTTTGGCTACTTTTTTAAAGTCTTTGGCTAGTTTTGAAATTTAAACCTGCCAACCCTGGCACACAGACAAAGGCGCTGTGCTTGATCTTTTACAGGGATTAGTACAATGATTTTGCACTAATTCGATACACCTCCAATAAGGATTAAAACCATGTTAGTTGGGATCAAGTACAAGGTTCTGCTTTATTATTACAGAGAAAAAGAAATCAAGTTTAAAATGTTGAATTATTTGATTAAAATGGAGTCTATGGGAGATGCCCATGCTGCAATTTGGAGCTCTCTGGATGACGGGCTTCCGGATAACAGATCCCATACCTGTATACATAGGCCAAATACATAGGCTAGTAGATATTCAAACATGGATACTCATTTATTAAACGTGAAAGCACTTGAAAGACATTTGTAAATCCCACACTGGCATAATTAACTTCCCCTTCAGCATAAAGGCTTATTAGTTAATTCTTTGAGATTTGTGCTAAAAAACATTAGTGCACAAGCACAAAGTGGACAGGAATTGAGGTAAGTTTGGACTCAAATAAAGTATTTCAGTCACAACCTGTCTCCCTCATTCTCATGTAATATTATTTCTTGGATATCTGCACTGTAAAATTGCATTGCAGCCAGTTTCAGCCCTCCCTGTGTGTATTCAAGCAAAGACTGAGTATATGTATATACTGGATACAAAAAAGAAAATGAAAATGTGGAACCAACTGAGCACATGCAATCTGAAAATATTTTTTATGTATTATGGAGCAACAAAGGTCAGCAAAATAGAAATAAGAATCACATGTAAGCTGCAGAGCAAGAATAGAATATGCAATGAAAGTTATTTCTGCTAAAAGAAGCATGAAGTCAATGCCCCTTTTCTTTTCACAGACTGTTTCCATTAGTTTCAGTATCAGCAATGAGGACAAAGCAGTTTCAGAGACTTCAGTACCATGGAAAAAGTTTATTTTGTGTTTTATCTTAACCATAATACAGTATAAGCTATAATTATTGCTTATGCCAGACTGCCGTTAAAGCAAAGAATAGAGAGAAGAAGAGTTCCAGAGATATATAGCAACTGCAGAACACAACACAAGGCTTACCAATTGTTTCTAAAATATCACTGCAGCTGCTTCTTCTTGTGAAAAAAACTTATGATGCCAGCAGAACACCCTGCTTTCTAAGGGATTTAGAGATTATTTACCTTTGAATCTTGCTACTCCAAGGTAACATCTTTATTTTACTCATGGCATCTATGTACATATTGTTCAGCCTCTAAAATATTTATCTTGACTCTGTTTACTGTGGATCTGCTAATATAGTTGAGCTGCTTTCAGTATAAATTCTTGTTTAACAAAAATTCAAGCAATAGGGCTTGACATGACCATACTCTTGCCCTTTGCTTTAAATAACATATCTATTTTTTAATTCTTATGCTAAACAGGACAAAGATGCAAAATGAAAGATCCTCACTTTACAGCTTCTTGGTTCTTGCAAGCAGAAATCTAATTAGCTGTCCATCACTAAACTCTCTGTATAATTTACTTCTCCTTATCTAAATGTCTGACACAGACTGCAGGTGTGGGGAGGGAGAAACTTGTTTATACAGAGCTCATTTTTTCTTCTGGTTAGAGGGGAACAGAGTTGGAGGTTGTAAATGTAAAAACAATACAGTTAAATACATACAAGTCTTTTTAATTTATCTTGTCCCTGCTGAGCAAAAGTGTATATAGGCATATACTGCCTCTGTAGATAAAATACCCTGCACAATTACACATTGTTATCTTTTTTTCTAGAGCAATTATTTTTTTTAAGGGTTGGGGCACACTGGGCAATTTGGGGAGATTTAGTCGCCTGGTGACTAATCCCCTCGTCTTTGCGGCGACCAATCTCCCCGAACGCCTTTAGTCGCCTGTGGCATGGCACAAAACTATTGGATATTTTCCTTGGACTTCTAATTGACTGGAGTTTACAGGCTTAAAGCTGACACTGGGAATTGCTTTCTTCCATAGCAACCTAAGCTGAAAGAAAAACATATTTCTGTGGGCAATATAACACTGAGACTAGGGAATGTCTGTGATCTCAGGTACCAGTGGCATCTAGGGGGGATATTATTGCTTAGAAAAGGAAGATCCTACAAGAAAAGAATGTCCCACAAGAAATAACTGGTTCTATTGTAACCAATACACATGAGGAGCTGAAGGTTAAACATAAGAAAACCCACACTCCCATACTTACAGCTATTAATGACAACTTCATGGGTCTTCTCAATAGTGATTATTAATCCTTTTTGTCTGATCGCGTCTACTTCCGATGATGTCACTTCCGGTTTACAATGACAGCACTTCCTGATTCTTGATGGTCAGCGGGTCTCGGGTCCAGGTTGTAGATAAGGTACTTGCGGGTCGGGTAGCGGGTCCAAACGGGTAGGGTTGCGGGTCCGGGTTGCGCATTGCAGGTTGTGGGTACAGGTCGGGTACGGGTTCCAAAAAATGGACCCGCACAGGACTCTAGTGTGAGGAATGCTGGGAAAGAAAAAGGCAAGACAGGAAAGCAAGGAGAAAACAGGCACAGATCTAGCAGCAGCATGGAGAGAGAGAGATCCTCTGTGAGGTAAAGTTGGTAAAGTGCAGGGAAAGCTGCACCAACTGCAGATTCCACTTAGTGTGTGAGTGAGTGTCAGTCAGGGAAGGACTTTACTGTTCATTTAGGCCCCACAGGTTCCTGTTCCAATAGATCCCCACTGTAGCTATTGCAGATCTAGGGCCCAGTTAGGGACTCAGGGAATTGTTCCATAAGAACCAGAAGGTCCATTAGTCAGGCCCCCTCTCTGATCAGGGTGGGTTAGACCCCAGGTTCCAGCGCCCATTAGGATCAGTCACCCCAGCTTGTTAATGGCCCAGTTATATCCAAAGTAAAGCCAGGACTAACTACTGGACACTGCACTCACTGCAAATACCGTATGGATACACATGAATGGATTACAAATGTACTGGGATTCATGGATACAACACAGATTAAAGATAGGTGCGCACCAATGTAAAGTGTATACAATTGTCAGTTATATGTGGTGCACCACATTGGTTAATAAATGTTTACTAACTGCATTACTTTGTTCTGTACGGATATTGCTTGTATTGGATTGTTCATGATTCTGATTTACATGTTCTAGTAAAACAAAGAGTTCCATATTCACTCTTCTTATAAAAATAGCAAGTGTGTCATGTTTACTTTGTACCAGGAACCCATACCCAAAAGGTAACAGGTAATTTGGTACAAAATTGGTGGCAGCGTGGTTAACATAAGCAGAATTGTTTTCTGCTTTACTTGAGCAATCTTCTGTTTTTCAATTTGCATTGTATTATAAAATTGAGACAGAAAATCACCAAGCTGATATATTCCTTGACCCCCCTGTATTAACAATATAGAGAGGTACACAGAAAATATTCTTATCTACCTGCAGTGAAAGCAAAGATTTACAGATTGCACTGTTATTATTTATAGCTGATCAATTAGCACACTCTTAAAGCTAGATACTGAATCTCTGGTGCATAGATGCCAGGTTCTGATTTAATGCAGCAGACTTGTGCCATCAACTCCATTAATGTATTTTGGGACAGATCTGTGCACATTTAACATATTTGGATGACTGAGCCTACTTCAGCTAAACGCTAACTTAAAATTACCTCCCTCTAGATGGGATCAAGAAATTTGCTACTAATAAATAACGCATATGTTGTCATATGGAGTTGATAAACACTGCACACCTTGCCCTGCACACAAGTACTGTATTGAAAAGCAATATATTTTCAAGATTATTAAACATCAGTCCAGTCCAAGGAAACTATAAATGGCCTGGAGCTATATTTACTGCTCAGGTATCCAGCTGGAGACCTTGAGTGTAGAGTGGGAATTTTATGGTCTCCAGGCTGTACATGGATGCCACAGAATTATATTCTGTGGCATTTAGAGTAGCATTTACCATTTACTAACCAGCACAAATCTATGGGCCTGTGATTTCTAATGCAAGCATTGATTTGTGGTGGACAAATTGTACCCTTGTTTAGTAAAAGAACCCTTTTAACTATATAACACTATCATCTCACTGGTACAAAATGTTCCTGGGAGTGCCAAGTAAGGGCTGTGATTGCCTATTTGGTAGTTCCTATGTGGACTGTCTGCCTACAGGAGGCTCTGTTTGGCAGTGCACATGATGTCTATTAGGGATGCACCAAATCCAGGATTTGGTTTGGTATTTGGCCAGGATTCAGCCATTTTCAGCAGGATTCGGATTCAGCTGAATCCTTGTGTCCCGCCAAACTGAAACCAAATCCGTAAAATAATGTGACTTTACATCACACAAACAAAGAAGTAAAAAATGTTTTAACCACCAGCTTCGAAACATATGTATCTATATCAATAATTATATAGCGCTACTTTTATACTCAGCACTGTACATTATACAGCACAGTAATTGTACAGACAAGGGGAACAGACAATGCAACAAATAAATATAAATCTTCACGATTATAAGGATTACGTGCCACTTGTTAAGAGACAAGGGATAAATTGAAGCTGAGCAGAAAGGTAACATTCAGGTAGGTTGCTTAGTGTGCAAGCAGTTCTTTTCAAACCCCCAGTGTAGGCACAGAGCATATGTAAGTAGGGGATTTAAATGCAGCGCAGCAGTGTTTAACAAGCCTTAAGAAAATAAAGATGGTGTTCGAAACTGCTGTGTCTTCAAGCATTATGGCTCTTCTGCTGAGTTAAATGGCATTGTTTAGCAAGCATCATTAGTGCCAAGTGTATGTATGTTTATGGGTGGGTTATGCAAGCCAGGTGATACATGAATTTCCAACAGGTAAAATTACAAAAAGAATACAGGGCAAATATTTTGCCAATATGCACATATTAAAGAATGGTTTGCTCCCAAAGAATAGAATTCTGCTTTCTGTACTCATGAAACCTTTTATGTTAAAACCACGTCCCTTCAGCTTGCTGTTGAACTGCAGCTTCCCAATCCTCTAGCAGTCTTCAGCTGTTGGCAGCATGCAGAGTGCTGCAGTTAAATAACAGCTGGGAGGCTTCAGGATGGCATCACTACTTTAAAGTATACAACTCAGTCCAAGGAAAGCAATGATTTCAGTTGTGAGTTATGCACTATGCACATATTAATTTCCTATGTATACAGTCTCCACAAGCACTCCAAGAAACCATATATAATTCAAAGGGCACACCACTGCTCAATACATCGTGCATGTTTAAAACCCACAACACATTTTCTTTGATTTGCAGTGGCCTGCATTACTCTGCTAATAAGCTCACTCGCAGACCGGGGTATCTATCCATTCTCATGTGACATTTATTATTTCAAATCAAAGCATATTCTGAATTACAGATGTTCAAGTTGGCAGATAATTATATTCAGGCATCTTTTAATCACATGAATGACATTAATTATTGAGATCTATTATAGAACAATAGCCATCTGTAGTATATATTCATATGTCATCTTAGAATTTTATATTTCAGTCATTCATGTGTATATTCATGTATGTCATTTATTTATTTATCTTTATTTTATTTATCTTTATTTATAAATGTCTTTAATGATTCCAAAGAGTTTCCCGTGTCTGCAAGGGTTTCTTCCTGATACTTCAGTTTCATTCCATGCTCCAAAAACATACAGGCAATTATCTGTCTTCTGATAAAACTGGCCACTGTATGTGAATGTGATAAGGACATAGATTGTAGCTCCATTGGGGCAGGGACTGATGCAGAAAATTATGGAGGTATATAAATAAAAGATTCCCTTGGATCAGAACAGTCATAGGTTCTTAATCTGAGCAAATGCAAATGCAGAACCATAGAAACTACATCCTTGTATATTGACCTCATAGAAAGTTGTTTTAGACTGGTATAAATGATAGAGGGCATGTCTCACAAAAGTCACTGATGGACTATAGACAACATGTGGAACCAATTTCTTATTGGAGAATAGACATCGAAATTTAGCAAACAATATATATCAGTCTTTCTGACTACATGTGTTAGGTCAAAATTTTGATAATGACAGCTCAGACAGAGATCTCAGATCTTAATGCTGACAGAGCACTGTAAGATATTAAGAACTGCCTGTTCCAATAAAGCAGACAGTGATGCACTGTGACACCATGAACTACATTGCATTAGCCACAGCCCCAGCTGTTATGAAAATGGCGAATTGATGGTGTGGATTGAAGCAAATGTCTGTCTTTCAATCCTGATTGATTTTCTACAAGACATGGAGGTGGACCCTGGCCTCACCTAAGCCCCAAAGGACAGCAGCATTTTTGACAACTATTGATCGATCTTTAATCACAAGGAGTGAATGCAGACCATGAGGAGGCAGAAAGCAACATTATTCATCTCCAAATCCATCTGACAGACAAACCTGTAGCCAGTAAAAAGAGAAAGAAAATAGTGGTAGAGTGAGAGACAGACACATCCCAGGATAAAGTATTGGACCTGTAAGTGCCACTGAAGTGGGATTGTGTGATTTAAAAAAAAATAATCATCTCACATCTTTGTTTTATTAGCAATTCTGACATAACCTGACCAATGACAGAAATGTGTCAATATCAATGCTTCAAAATCATATTTAATAGAACATTTGAACAATGGCACAATGCAGCTGGTTTGTTGAAAATGCTCTGGGATGTATGAAAAATCCACCTACCAGAAACATACAGAGAAAAATAAACCCTTGAGACAATAAGGGATACAATGTCTATTGAAAGAACATACAGTTGCTAGTTAAGTGACTAATGTTCAATAGTGCTAAGGTGACGCTGGCATTCTTTTGTTAAAAAAACTAATCTGTGGGCAAAAGTGCTTACTCCTTGACCATGATGTCTGTGCATTCCTTTGACAAGCAGGAAAAAGAAGATAAGAAAATCCAAATCAATTAATATCAAGTATCTGTAAAGTATCAGTAATGGGTACTTGAGCAACCAGTATCATTTAAGCGCAGTCAATGGAAAATGTCACAGTATGTCAGGCTTTATTTTTACTTTGTAACACATGGATTTCCAAGATTGGGTGGCAACCTTTATAATAACTTGTATTTGTAAACTTTTGCACAAAAAAATCCATAGCAAAAAAAAGTTAATGTTTTAGTTAAGTTTAATTTATATTAGGATTTATGACAAGTACATGTATTTTTGTGCAAGTACCTACAGTAAGTTCATTTTTAACAAAGGGGTCATCAGTGGGTCAGATGACTACTCGACAACTCTAGTTTTTCATTAACAAATTATAGCAAACGTTATATTCAGCCTTTGTTAAATATGCATCATAATCTCCCCCCATACTAGGTTTCAAACTTTGCACTTTACGTCCACACACACAATAGTACCCCAAGTAGGGATCAAAATTCCTTTTTCATGTGGCCTCCCACTGCGCAGAACTAAGTATATGGGGCCATTGGGGTACAGGTAGGATTTCTCAGTATTTATAGCTGTTTCTATAAACTCTAAATCTAGTTACAGAGCTTACATTTGCCTAGAGAGGCAGTATGGCAGATAAATCCTAATGCCCAAGCACTAAATGATCCTACTTTACATATGATAGGGGGTGGGTGGAGGGGCATGACCAGCTAATTTAATGTAGAAAGTAAATGCACTGCTTGCTGTTATTATTACTACAGACACCGCTGTCATGTATTATAAATACTGATCCTCTATAGCCAAACACGGAGAAACCCACCAAAATGCATTGATATATGATTCTGTGTCCTTGCTTGTTACAATGTGCTGTTAAAGGGATCATAAACACTGCTGGCTGAGTCACACTTTAATCAAATGTTGCTGGACTACAAATCCTGGCATATTTTAATATATTATCAGTGGTTAATATATGCTGGAAGCTCTATCCCAGCAATATCAGGTTGATATTTTTCAAATAATATCGTTTGATAAAACCTTTCCTCAGCTCTCAATGGTCAGTGAATCCTTCCTGATCTGTGTACACTTAGCTTCATGTTCTTCGTTCTTTACATGATGTACTTTGTTCCTGCAAGATGAAAGCAGTTTTAAATCACATTAAAACAAAATAGCAGTATGTGTCTATGTATGTATCAGCATGTCCTCCCTCCAGAAATTACATTCCAGTGCAAAAGTACTCAAAAATCTCTGTATGTCAGTTAAGGGCAAGATGACACTGTGCTTGTTATTAATTCTCTAGCATCTGTAAGTGTTGGGCATATACTTCAGAGAATTGTAGGGTGTAATGCAGAAATTTTATAGAGGGTTTAGGTCCCCTTTAAATTAGCAGATTTAGAAAAAAATAGACAATTTTCTAATGAGGATGGTCATAAAACTTTTTCAATCTAGGATCAGAGTCTTCAAAATAATAACAATACACTGAGCAGGTTTTTATTGCTAGCAGCAGTTATAAAGGCACAGACTTGGGATTTAGTTTGTTGTGCTTTAATGAATCACTCAGGGGCTTGAATGAAATGTTACGTGTCACCGTCCTTCTGTTTATTTACATCTATGTGTCTGGGTAGATATTTTGAAGAAAAATGTAACACTACTACACAAGAATATTCTACTTACACTGCATTCACACACCATAAATCAAAGATGTTCATGCATTTGAAAGTGAGAACTGGAACTGATGCCTATGGGGACAAAGTACATATAGAATGTATGGATTTGTAGTTCTTTATTAATGACCTTTTGGGCAAAAGTGCTACATCTAAACTGCACAACAATAGCTCTACAAAATGGCAAGTCTTATAAATTACAAGATATGCTATTATGCATATTCTGGCACAATGCTGCAAGCTTGGCTGCCTCTTGGTGCAATAATCATTCTCCAGAGGGGAAAGCAAAGTCCATCTTTCTTTGATGGCATTGATGGCTCCACGGCAGGCACTGACAATTTAAAGGCATACAGTGCCTAGCAGAGGATTTTTCCCTTTAAAAAACAAATACTACACTTTAATGTAAGTTTATAGATGATAAAATAAACACAGGCAGAAGTAAAGGGGTTAATATCGGTAATGCTGTAAGGCAGGACAAACAAGGTGGATTAAAATAAAAATTACTGAAAAGATGAATAAATGAAGTCCTCATTTTGTGTATTCTTAACTCTTACTTCAATTGCCATTTTAGTATCCTCCAGACTGAAGTGCCAGAGATGTTAGAGAATTGCACATTCTTTTTTCGTTTTCTACTGCTAGACAGGTCTGCATGATTGTGTTTGCCACTGTATTATACAAAAACTGACACAGCTGGTGCTTGTAGGTCTTCGAGTCTGTGTTATCTCTACCAGGAACATATTTAGCATGCAAATTAGCATTATGGTTATGCTCTAAATTACTAAATGAGCTAACACTGGCATTTGTAGACATTCTTAATAAATTTTTCATACATATGTTGCTTGTAAAAAAATGTCCATCAAGTCTTGATCCTGACCATGAAAGATACCAGTGAAGCTATTAAAAAAATAATCAGAAATGAGAATGATGCTATATAACCTTCCTGAAAAAAAGGAATGCCCATTGTGAGTCAGCATTTAATAGGCCATAACATGCAATTTCTTCATGGCTGTTTGACAGTATAACACCTGCATCTATTACCTTATGGCCTCTGGGAGCTGAAAAGCAACACCACAACTGGAGAATGATAGCAAAGTCAGAGCTTAACAGTTGCTATTCTAACTTGCCAGAGAACATGCTAACAGACATGTTAAGCACCCATAAATGCGGCTATGACCTTGAAAAAGCAAAAATCTGTAAACCGCGTATTGGTCTATTAGTTACATAGTTACATAGCTAAATAAGGTTTTACACATAAATTCTATATACCCATACCTATATTAACTATAGAGTTTAGTATCACAATAGCCTTTGATATTGTGTCTGTCCAAAAAATCATCCAAGCCATTCTTAAAGGCATTAACTGAATCAGCCATCACAACATCACCCGGCAGTGCATTCCACAACCTCACTGTCCTGACTGTGAAGAACCCCCTACGTTGCTTCACATGAAAGTTCTTTTCTTCTAGTCTAAAGGGGTGGCCTCTGGTACGGTGATCCACTTTATGGGTAAAAAGATCCCCTGCTATTTGTCTATAATGTCTTCTAATGTACTTGTAAAGTGTAATCATGTCCCCTCGCAACTGCCTTTTTTCTAGAGAAAACAACCCCAACCTTAACAGTCTCCCCTCATAATTTAAGTCTTCCATCCCTCTAACCAGTTTAGTTGCACGTCTCTGCACTCTCTCCAGCTCATTTATATCCCTCTTAAGGACTGGAGTCCAAAACTGCACTGCATACTCCAGATGAGGCCTTACCAGGGACCTATAAAAAGGCATAATTATGTTTTCATCCCATGAGTTAATGCCCAGAACTTTATTTGCTTTAGTAGCCACAGAATGACACTGCCCAGAATTAGACAACTTGTTATCTACAAAAACCCCTAGATCCTTCTCATTTAGGGAAACTCCTAACACACTGCCATTTAGTGTTTAACTTGCATTTATATTATTTTTGACAAAGTGCATAACCTTGCATTTATCAACATTGAACCTCATTTTCCAGTTTGCTGCCCAGTTTTCCAGTTTAGACAAATCACTCTGCAAAGTGGCAGCATCCTGCATGGAACCTATAGTTCTGCACAATTTAGTATCATCTGCAAAAATAGAAACAGTACTTTCAATGCCCACCTCCAGGTCATTAATAAACAAGTTGAAAAGCAAGGGACCTAGTACAGAGCCCTGCGGTACTCCATAAACAACACTGGTCACTGTAGTGGCACTGTATCAAATGCTTTAGTGACTTAGTTGAATTTACTAAATCTGGGGAGTGGTAGTTTTTGTAAAAAAATATATATCAGCACTGTAATATGTGTCTGTTAGTTTATTCCCTGGCAAATTAGAATAGCCACTACTTAGCTCTGGCTTGGCTGCTGTCCCTGGGAAGATCAGCTGTTGTATTGTTCTTAATGAATTATGATGAGTGTCATTGTTACATTGCACGCCACATAGGTACAGGATGAATTAAGAGCGTGCAATGAAAAAGGGTCTCTTTTCTCTTAATATACAGTGAATAAATATTAGACCACAGAGCACACCATTGGCTTATTGTTTGTGAAGTGCAGTTTTTCCATATACTAGTATAGTACTACTCTGCTACTCTGCTACTACTCTAGCACTGATTTTCTTCCTTGTAGCGCTACAGGAGTCCTGTGTCTCCGTTACAGGGGAGAGCAGGTACACTTTGATTTGGTGTGCCTCCACCCAGGGTCAGTACAAACTGGGCTGAAACACCCGTCCCTGAGAACTTCCTTCATCCACAATTAAACACACAGGGAAGGTTGCTGGGTTTATTTTGCAGGACTCTGTATTTTTAACTGTACCTTTAAATAACCATGATACATACAGCCTGCCAGCCAGTTGCAACTTTACATAATCAGATGGTTTTATCTCTGTGCTGCCCATTTATTTGTGGCAATTTGAGAAGGACTCCCTTTGGCTTTCCATGCCCTGAGAAGAGCACACTTTGCTCTTCATAGCCCTGACAAGGTCCACCTTTCCTTCCACACTCTAAATAATGCTCTTTTCTGTCACTGGGGTACCATACTGACTTATCACACACAGCAGTTTCTGGGACCTTGCAGCACCTTACTCTCTGCTGCTTCTCTCTCACAGCAGCCCTTCCAGTCAGCTCACAGGGCAGAGCTCCTCCCCCTCCTTGCACAAAACCAGGGTTGCCAGGTTGGCGGTTTTCCAGCCAGATTGAACTACTAATTTAAATCCCAGGCAGGTTTTGAAAGTACAAACTAGCCAAGGTATGGATTTGGGAGACTTTTTTGGGCCTTTGGTTGGTTTGGAAACCAAACAAAAAATTTTCCTGCCCTAATTTACCAAGCCTGCGTCTCCCAATGCATGTTGGGTAATGTAGTTTATGTTTAACAACTGCCAAGTTTAATGTAAGACTACAATACCCAGCATGCAATGGGACTGACTTTGGCTAATTTTGAAACTTAGACCTGGCAACTCTGCACAGAACAACAAAGATACAAGAATACATAGCTGCCCTACATTAGTTAATATATTTTATACCAGATCATTCTCTGTTGAACACAACTGACTTGTAATATGGTTGTTTTTGTTCCAAACAG
This sequence comes from Xenopus laevis, assembly GCF_017654675.1. NCBI lineage: Eukaryota > Metazoa > Chordata > Amphibia > Anura > Pipidae > Xenopus > Xenopus laevis. The sequence goes on from NC_054385.1 coordinate 72,427,535, forward strand.
TGTATTAATACACATAGTGGAGAAATGTGCTGAGATATGTCACAAAAGGGAAAAATTGAAGTAAAGCCAGGCTGTGTATGCATCTTTATATGATGACTGATGTGCTGTCTGTTACTGTTATGTACTGTATAGCTAAGTATGGTCAGTATAACATTCTGTGTGACAGCATGTCTCCTATAATATGCAAGCAGAGTGTGAATCTATTTTTATAAACGTACAAGTGTCTGGACTCTTATTTATGTCATTTTGAGAAAAACTGTGCATGGTGGTTCCACAACTGTTGCAACCAGAATTCTATTCAGCCATAGAGGAGTTTCTTCTGTGTGATTGGCTGCAGCTCAATTGTTCTTGCAACCAATAAAAAAGAATTTATCAGTTCCATGTTAAGTGGCACCTTTATAAGCAGGAAAGGGCTTGCATTCAGTATAGGAAAGCAAAAAGATATTCATTTGGAGAGGTTTTGTTTTGTTCCTTAACAGTACCAGACCTTTAATAAAGTCTATTCATAGACCAAATGAGTGTCAGGAGTTCTCTATTATGTCTCTCCCTGTTTTTTCACAGTCAAGCAGAGGACACACTGAGGAAAATACAAGTTATTGAGCAGACTTATCACCTTGAAGCCAGCTCCTCTCTTCTTATTTTTATCAGTCAGTCAGGGTTTGTGGCCATTCTAGCAATAGCACACTTCTGTACAGATTAATACTTTGCAGAGTATTTTTTTTTTGCTGCTGCTCTAGTTGTACCTATTATATAGCATGTGGATATTAATGTTTAAATATAATGCTCTCAGATGTATTCTTTTTGTATATCATTCTTTACTCTTTTATGGTCACTAACAGCACTGGAATTCACTTTTATACTTTATGTTTGAACTAAAACGATTAAAGATACAGGGGCTCATTTATTAATGGCCATTTGGCCAATGTTTGTTATCAAGTGTTGTGATCCATTCTGCTAAATATTCTATCATCTTTGATACATGTGTCAATTGGTTAAAGGGATTCTGTCATGATTTGTATGGTGTAGTTTTTATTTTAAATTACTGTACATTGTTTACACTGCAAATAATTCACTTTACCATATAATATATATTTTATTCCTGAACCAACAAGTGAATTTTTTTTGTTGTAATATTAGTGTATATTAGCAGCCATCTCAGGTAATTTTGCCTGGTCATGTGCTGAACTATGAGCCAGTGCTGCACTATGGAACTGCTTTCAGTTAAGCTATTGTTTCCTCCTACTCAATATAACTGAAGTCACAGTGGGACTTAGATTTTAATTAGTGAGTGCTATTCTCATATCTACCAGGGAGCTGTTATCTTGTGCCAGTGAACTGGGGGGGGGGTTTAGTGCAGGCGGGCAGGCCCGGATTTTTGGCAAGGCCACAAAGGCCTGCCCAGCCACATCTAGAGGAGCATTGGGGAGCCACACGTGCTCGCCAGGGGCCTTAAGCTCCTATGTGCGCTAGGACCTGGTGGCCTAGGGGCGGGAAAAAAAGGGAATCCGGCCCTGCGGGCGGGCACTAGGACTGCGTGGCCTAGGGGCACCCATCCGGGAAAAACCGGCCCTGGGGGGAGTGGCTGAAGTATATATTGTAAGATATGTGTGTCTAAAGGGCACGATATTGTGTGTGTTTCACCAGCATTATGCTGGTGAAATGAAAACTCCAGTCTGTGCAGGTGCACCAAGTAATGCTGTTTAATTCTGATCCGGCTTAGGAAAAGTTGGATAATGGGTCCCTAGAGTGAATGGAAGAGAGCAAGATGGGCTTCCATTCCTTGTTCCATGAAAGGTTTTGCAACTGCCTTAGTAGAGGTAGCTAAGTAATTAGCTACAGGTGTGGGACTACACCTCAGAGCTTCCCCCTAGAGACCTACTTGAGTGGAGGAAGGTGAGTTGGTCACATAAGAACCTCCTTGAGTGGAGGGAAGGAGTCTTGTGTGCAACTGGAAAAGAGTGTGATTTCCTCCTGTGTTAGAGAGAGCTCCAAAAGGACTGGAGAGGACAAGAGAAACCCTCCCAGAGAGGATTCTGGGCATTGTGTCTGCTGAAAGCCAGTGAGGGCTAAAAACCGTGATTAATGTGTACACCAGTGAGGGTGTGAAAGCCAGTCTGTTATTTCCTTTGTAAAGCCAGTGGGCTGAATATTGTGTTTTGCCAAATAAAAGCCAACAAAGCTGCATTTAAACATAAAAAGTGCTGTCAGTATCCTTTTCTGTACTAAAAAACTGTGCCACGGCTATTGGTTTTGCTACCGGAAGCTCTTTAATATGTACGTTTATTAGCAACAGACACACTCTAGGGCTTCATAATGCAGTAAAAATAAAGACATGTCTAGCCCCATATCTCCATGTCAGATTTTGAAAAATGGATTCAGTGCAGAAGTCTGCTGGAGCAGCACTATTAACAAATGCATTTTGAAAAAAACATGTTTTCCCTTGACATTATCCCTTTAAGACTTTCCTGATTGTCATGTTATTGTTCCTGACAAAGTGATAATACCCAAGTAAACCGAAGGTGCAAATATATATATACAAGTATATATGTAAGCAAATAATGATTAACATATAGCGATGAGCAAACTTTTTTGCCCAGTTTTGAGGCAAAAAACGCCCAAAGAAAAAAAATTTGCTGCGTAAGTGGATATAATACATATCTGTAATTCAGTAACTAAAAAAATATTGTTTCTTAAAAGCTTCATTGAGGCTGATTACTAAAATTAAATAGTTATATAGTATATATGGAATTTAACAGTAGAAATTGTTTTGGAAAAATAAAGTTTAAGGAACTGAAATACATCTTTATTTTAGAAACAAAATTATTCCTTGTTATTGCTTCTTTCACCAGTGTCCAATAGAACAGAGGCATGTTTAAAGACATAAAGGTACAGAATTAAAATGGTAACCTATGCAATATATTTAAACTATTATATGTTAAGGGAACAGCTTTGCACATGGCAAAGAACACCAAGTGAATATAAATCCAAATAAAAAGTATTGTTAAACCGACTTACTTAACCTAAATCTGGCAGTACTATATTTAACATATGCACATTTTTTTTCTCTGCACACATGGATATTTGCACATTTATGATTATAATGCTTGGCTCACTGACATATATTTTACATTAAGAGCCCAGTTTTGAGCCATGTAGAGAGCTCTACTACTAACAAAAAAACATAAATACATCTTCATAAATTCAATTCCACTACATTTTATCTATACATTTATGCAAAGAACAAATATTCTATACAAAAAAGGTCAGCTTGAAAAAGCACTTTTGTGGAAACATTTGCAGAAAAACACTGGAGGGCATACAGAGGTGGTAGAATGCCCTGCAGCATAATCAGCAATATTTTTAAGTGCTGCAGGGACCTCGGGCACGTATTGCAGGGAATTAGCTGAGAAATGCAATAACATTGATTGCACAGGAGCACCATACTACAGAGACACTCACTATTTGTCTGTAGGCAGTATGGTATATGCACTATACTGTGGAGGCAGCTGTGGCATAGCACAGTATACTCTAGAGGCAATAGCAAGATGTACAGTATAGTGCAATGATGAGTGTGTTTAGCATCTGGCAAGGATGCTGAGTAATCTGAAGGGCAAGTGCTTTTGCTAGTTAAATTATATGCAATATATTGTGGGGCCCAAGAGAGACTTTACAATATATCTACTACAAAGACTCTAGAGAGGTTATTCAACATACTGCTGAAACATTACAGATGTACTTCATGTGGAATAGGGGTGGTATGCCCTTATTGGATAGGACTAAATGTGCATTTATTTGGAATCTGTAACTACCACTTGGGACAGATAGGGAGTATTAGCTGTGTGTTTGGTGACTGTTGGATAACAAGAGCTTTGTATGGCCACTAGGGAAACTAGTTTGTTTTATAGGTTTTTATTTTTACAGTAACCAAAACCATCTTCAGTTCAGGTGGAGATACTGTAGTAAGGTATTTCTGTGTAGATGCGTGGCAGTTCATGTGCATATGATATAGCATGGTATTCCTGTGTAGATGCGTGACAGCTGCATGATGCATTAAATAAATTCTAAGAAACATCCTATTCCTATGGGACAAAAGAACATGACACAAAATACACTATGGAATATAGAGCAAGCTACTCAACTTTCCTTATGTCTGACACATTAATTATCAGAGGATTCAGGCTTCCTTTTATCTAACTCAACATTTATGTGATATTTTGAGCTGCATCTGCACAGATACCCTGTGCTTTATGCCACACAGTTTTGTATTTTTGGCTCCTAAGATCTGAGAAAATAAGAAAAATTAAAAATGCGCTGATTATGCTATCTCAAGGGGACCCTACATATTTCACATCAGTTCAGACCCTGAAGAAGACTGGAAATGCATAAAAAAATGTAGGTCTCTCCCTTTGGGAGATGTAACCATTGGAGAGGGGAATAGCTGTGCCCATACGCCCTATTGCAGAGACCTGATGATTGTTTCAGTAGACCTTTAGTCCAACATTACCTGGTAGGGAATATCTGAGAGTCCAGATTCTATGCAGCCAGCAAATGCAGAGTGGAAACATTAGGGAAATTACCTTTCCAAGGAATTTCAGTATCACTCATTACAGCCTTTATATAGGGACTTTTGTTAAAACCTACCAATTGTTATTTTACATTACATACAGTTAGACTATGAATTTTTGTTCATAACGAGTTTCTATTTCTTCTTAGTTTTCATGTTTCTTGAAAAATCATAGGATACATATACTATTACTTCTCACTACCTATATACAGCTACATTATAATGGTTTATTTATAAAGACTGAGAAAGGATAGTTACAAAATATGCTGTCATTTGAAAGAAGCACATTAATATTGCAGATGCAGGTACTTGTACTTTTTTGAATATTGTTCTTATCCACAGAGTGTGCAACTGCAGCATGCATTTATATTTATATGAAATATTATTGCAAAATAGTCAGTCCACTATTTACTGGTAGATTAAAGTACTGTAAATTGTGAATCAAATCATGCATTTTGCCAGGAGGTTGATAGGGGCCCTGCTGGAGGGGAATGTACTGCTTAATTCTTAAATCATACCTAATTACACAGTCATGCACCAACAACTTAATCAACTAAGCAGTAATTTGCCATTTTCAAGACAGTTTAACAGGTGTTAATAAATCTGTTGCTTTTATAAACTAAATTTAATAGGTTAAAAAAAAAATCTTGGATTCCTGTTTATTTAAATGGAGATGTTTACTTAGGGTGGTGTATATACCCCAACAATGTTTGCAATGATGCTTATGTAGGGATGAACCAAACCATTTATAATTTGATATAAATTTGCTAAATTTGCCCCGTAGCAGTAACCTACAGCAACCAATAAGATGTTTATTTTAAACCGATGCCCAACAAATTCTACCTGTTGATTGGTTGTTATGGGTTACAGCTCCTGGGCAAACATAGTGTGTTTTATTAAATAACCCCTTTAGATTAGAACTGGCTAAAAACTGAGGATTTGGCCAGATCCAAGTTATGCAAAAAGGAATTGGTATTTAGCCAAAAACCTGCATCAAATTCTGCATTTAATGCATCCCTATTTTTTTTATTAGACTCCTACCATAAATACTTTGGTGCAATGCAGTCTGTATATGTTTTTCAACTGCAGTTTTTAATCTGGAGTGTACACAGAGAAACCCATCAGCCCATAATTTGTGCGTTATCTGACATTGCTATTACATTCAGAAGAAATAAGGCAGTCTTGAAGTATAAAAGAGGATTGAAAATGAAAAGTTGAGAAGAAAAGTTAAGCGAGAGAATTTATACATGATGGGATCCAATGCTGATTTATTTGAGATATTTAAGTGCCAGGGAAGCTCTGTAGATATAAAGCGCATGGCTCTGCATCCAATTCGCAACCAAAACTGCTGACAATAGCTCTCTGCGGTGGAAAACACTGAAATATACATGGCTCATAAATGCCTGGATTCTAAGGTGATAACGTCTGTCAGTGCAATTTATATATCTGTATTAAACTCCATCAATATTGGCTGCATTTTCTAACACCTATGCTCCTAATAACGCAAGCAGATGATCAGAGGGAGACAATAGATCATATAAACTTTTAAAATGTATGATCCTTACTGCTAAACCTGACTCTTAGGATGTCTCCTTTCTTATTCCCTACAACCAGCATGTTTAGCCAACTCAGTGTCGTTTCTGCAATGAGGCAATGTGAGAACCAGGGCCACTGTTGATGACCTCTTGGATATGCTTTAACTTTTATCGAAAGGTGCAAATGTGGATGCAGTGGAAAGAATTAGAAAGGGTTAAAGGGGGGTTGAGATTTTGCAAGAAATTATTAAAATCCAAGAAAGTGATTTTATTTCACTTTAAGGATGGACCTCAATGAAATGATGTTAAAGCAACACCAGTCAGCAACTTTGCCTCTGTCCTTAAAGAAGGATGATGATGATGAGAAGAATTAGGAGACAAAGGCACAACCACTGGGTTGCTCAGCAGCATTCTGTTACTCGTGTTAGAGCAAGAAGGTCTAACTTGGAACAAGCTTCCTGATTATTTAAATGGTTCCACTAGATTCATCCACTTATCTCACCATTTCATTTTATCTCCTCTCCTCAATGCAAATCCCTTCACTGACTCCCAATTTCATCAAATCCTAAAGTTTCATGCTGATATTCAAAGCCATTAAAAAAGAACATCTATTATACAAAGAACATCTATTATACATCTATATCCCCATGTTTTTTTTTATAGAAAATTCAGGGTTATTGAAGTTAACTCTTACTACGGTTTCAAAATTGTGGACAGAAAGCTACTTGTCATACAAACAGTAGCTAATGTTGATTAGTGTATGTCAGCCAGTGTTTGAGATGCAGCATCGTATCCTTGTGATATGGACAACCAATTAGCATAGGGTGGAACAAAACCAACGATGAAAATGTATTTTGGAGCACAAACATTTTAATGTTGTTTTATTTGAAATTTAATATAATAGCACTTTAAGCAGCCTGCAAAGCAGGAGTCCCCAACCTTTTTTACCCATGAGCCACATTACAATGTTAACAAAGTTGGGGAGCAACACAAGCATGAAACATGTTCCTGTGATTGCCTATTTGGTAGCCCCTATGTGGATTGGCAGCCTACAGGAGGCTCTGTTTGGCAGAACATATGGTTTTTATGCAACTAACACCCCAAGTTTGGAATTCAAGAATAAGCACCTGATTTGAGGCCACTGGGAGCAACATCTAAGTGGTTAGTTGCTCCTGAGCCACTGGTTGGGCATCACTGCTGTAAGGCAATCTATTCTAATGTTTTTTCAAACTTTTTAGCAAGGATTATCCTCTGCTATTTGTACTATTCTCTATATTTTAGTGTTGTCAAGCAGAAATCAATGCATACTCGGGAATTGTACTTATAACAGCTGATGGCCACAGGCAGGACACCCCTGTTTTGTGCAGTGGATCTGTATTGCAGCTGTTTTAAAGGGGAAAATGATGTTTAAAATATATTGCAGGTATGCGTTTAAATATGTGAAGCTGGCAGAGCTTGTTTTCTGTCTTAAGCTGCCCATTGACACAAAGATAAAGTCATACTAATCTTTGTTTCATGTGATTTTCGCACCATGTGTGGATCGTCCCGACATTTTTTGTGCCGTGGTGATTGGTCGTAGAGTGGATTGGACAGGTTCAGGGGCGTAACTACAGAGGACGCAGCGGCAGGGGTGCCCAGGTGGTATAGGGGCCCCATGATACCCTAATTAATTAGCAATTTCAACATATATTTGTAAAAAAATTACAACCTCTGGATATGTTGGGGCCCTAAAATTAGTTTGATGTGGGCCCAGTAACACAGTTACGCCATTGGACAGGTTAGAAGATTTCTGTTGGCTAACAATAATATCTCTGCATCTGAGAATATCAATAGTGACTGTCATTACTATTTGTTAGACATAACTTTCATATTATTGCTGTCTGTGAAGTAATGGCCAGAACATTATCTGATTTCTTCTTTTTACTACTTTATTTAATCGGAATAGTAAGTGGTAGGTCGGGAGCTTGCAACACATGATCATTCAGCGGACATAAGGATATATCTGCACATCTATTGCCAGCTTTAGATTTAGAAAATCAAGCAGTCCATAACTACACATTCTATCAGTCATTCTACAAATTCCACACATTGTTATTCCCAAAATGCTCAGATTCACCAATTGTCTATCTTTGATGTTATTCCCAAAAAATGTTATGGCTGTTTTACACAGCTATAAATCTCCAGACCATATGAATTTATTTGCCATGACCTATTTCCCTGGCACTTTTAGTTGTTTCTATTCTGTGCAATAATAATATATATTATCGTAATTGTGGCTTAACCATGTATTGAATATTTTTGTACAGCAATATATAATATATATTAAAAAAAAAAGCTTTACAAAATGCAGTGTCAGGATGAAACCTCTCAGAGGCAGCTGAAATCCCTGATGAGCACCTGCTTATTTGACACGTGTCCACGTACAAGCGTTACAGATATCATCAGGAAGGCATCACACTGCAGTGTGAATCTTCTAGTTCTCAGTTTTCTTCCATGCTGATGGCTACCGGCGGGACATCACTGTTTTGTTCAGAGGACCTGTATTACAGCTATTTTAAAGGGGAAAATTATGTAAAACATATATTGCAGAGCTTGTTTTCCTTATAATACCTTTAAAAATCAGTCATTCTACAAATTCCACACATTGTTATTCCCAAGATGTTCAAATTCACAACTTCTCAATCTTTGATGGTATTACCAGAAACCTTTATGCCTGTTTTACACAGCTAGAAATCTCCAGACCATATGATTTTATTTGCCTTGACCTCTTTCCCTGGCACTTTTAGTAGTGTCTGTTCTGTGCAATAATATATATTATTGTACATATGGGTTAATCATGTATTGAATATTTGTACAGTAATATATAATAAATAAAAAAAGACTTGCAGTGTCAAGATGAAAGCCTTCTGAGGCAGCTGAAGATCCCTGATGAGCACCTGCTTATTTGACACCTGTCTCTGTACAGGCTTTACAGATATCATCAGGAAGGCAAAACACTGCCGCGTGCATCTTCTGGTTCTCAGTTTTCTTCCATTTGAATAACACACATAATTGTTCCGGCTTGTGATTATTGGTGCGTGGGGGAGATTGTGGCAAGAGGCTTCGTAAACAAATTCAAACTTGTTAAAGCTCTTGCAGCAATTAGCTGCTTCATTTCCTCCCAAGCCCAGAGATATGTCTGCCCTCTTGGGCAAAGGCTACTTATCAATTGTGACATGGATATGCCCAGCATCGTTTGATAGAGGCCAGCTGACATGCGTTTACAGTGAGATATCACATTTATTGTTACATTCAGTGACTTCTAAGCCAGGATAAACTAATTGTCCAACTAAATGCACATGTTATGTTGGGAGCAGTTAATACATTTGTATGCATCTTGGATGTTTCTGGGTCATCATATTTTGCATTTTTGTATTCCATGAACAATGTTCTGTTTTGCCACGTCCAGTTATCAGAGAAACCCGTTGTTCACTTTCCACTAACCCAGAAACCAATCTGTTATGTAATGTTCCACTTCTCCTATAACTGGCTTTTATTGCCACGTTCCATTAAGCTAGATACCAATTTCATTGCTGTCACTTCCCATTAGTGAACAAAACAGTTTCCTATGCACAGAGTCCCACTAACCAAGAAACCAACCTCTCCACTTAAGTAAAAATGTATATAGTAGACAGTCGGAAAAACATTTTTCCATTTTTCCATGACATCATTCACAAATTGGAAGCAATACCATAGCCATTACAAGCAGGTTGGGCTAACAATATGTTAGAATTATATCCTAGTATATCCTAATATACAGTATATCCTAAATAAGATATTTGTGGAAGCATCATCCAAGATCCGGTTTGCTGTTTCCCTCATTATCTCAGAATATTTGTCCTCCAGTGCACTTGATATAACTTTGGTGTAGTGATCACCAGCAGCCCTAGTTTGTTTGTTTCTTTGTTCCTTGTTTACTCAAAGTGAGAGAGACCAATTATTTGGCTATTTTATGCAACCTATAGAAATAGGAACCATAATACAATAAGAGAAAAACACCTAATATTCACCCTAAGTAGGCATCCTGAGTGCAGAATGATTGCAAAAGTAATAAACTCAGACAAAAATGCAAGGTGTAATAACATATAAGTGTGGAAGATTTGTAGTGCTTTAGAAGAGAAGAACCAAGGATTCTGTTTACCTGGTTTAAGTACTGTAATAAATGCACCATTGCTTTGTGTATAGTGCTGGCATTAGAATCCAATAATAACACTACAAAAACAGTTCCAACTGAAATGCTACAAAACTGCCCTCCTGAAAATGAAAACCAGAAACCTCTATCTCAGACATCATTTGGCAACAAAAAATACTCCGTAAACCACAGAGGTGATACTATCCAGACAGAGGTAATACCTCAGTGCCTAAATTCTGAAGATGGAGCTGTTATAGCCTAGAACAGTATGCAGCCCCCCCATGTGGCCCTCCACATGAAAGTCTGGCTGCTGTGACTGCTTACCTTGTGTAAGATTTAAAAGGTATCAGTACTGAGATTAACTGGCCCCTGTATTATTTACACCTCAAATTCAGGCTGTAAACTCCTGCATTGTTCACATGTATAATCCCCCCTGCATTGTTCGCACATGTAACACCTTTATTGTTCACACCTGAGACCCAAATTGTAAAGTGTCCACATTGTTCACAACTCATACAAACTACTGGAAGGGCACCAGCATTTTGTCACTGTATGTAGCACAGTCTGAACTGTTCATCTTAGAGTGGTCCTGATAGGGTTCCCTTTCTCCTGCTGTAGTCTGCATATTCCCCCATATTCTGGGGGTTTGATAGCATTTGGAAATTGGAATTTGGAAATTTTGCCACAAAGTTATCCACAGGGGAGGAGGAGACATATGGATTTAAGGGTATGCTTTAACATGAAAATAAATACAAAAGGGGGGCTGTGGGAGCACCCACATTGCTAAGTAGAAATGTATATAAATATAAGGGAAGTGCTACTGACATGACCAAATGGGTCAGTGCACATTCCCTGGGCCCCCTGTCTAAGTAATTCAGTAGACATACAAATGCATGGATTCACAAAGACAGGGTTTTTTAGTTACAAAGTTATGATCATAAAGTTGAAAAGCCACCATGTTTTAATATGACTTACATTTTTCACATATGAGTGATATCCCTCCACTGATCACTAATTACTTGGTGTGCTACCACTATGTGGACATGGTCTTAAAAGTTCTTGTGATAACATGGGTGTGGTTTAAATTGTGAGTGGTTTAAAACAGTAAGTGGTCAACACTATCTTCCATTATCGGGCCAACACGTGGCCACTAAAAATCCAGGCCCTCAGAAGTACCACAGAAGATGGACAACACAGACAAAAAGCCACCAAAACACCAGTGTCTTATCTACAGAGGGCTACTATCATATAATAAGGCCTGCACTGTTCCATTTAAAGTATGAATGAACCCTTATTTTTGACACTTTATTAGCATGTATACTAACCTCTGTAACCCTTTCGACACCCCCTTTGTCGGTGTTACACTCCACGTGTGGCACTTACCTGATGGCACTGGACTAAACTGAGCCACTCCGCAGTGGTATTGGGAGAGACTGGGTACCTGGTACTTACTAGCGCAGTGCTTCCACCTAGTGGGATCCGGGAATGCACCTATGGGTGGCCCCACTAGGAATACAGTAATAACACACACACACCTAATACATGCAACTCTCCTAACCGGTGGCAATAGGGCCTCACTAACTAACTTGCTAGCGCAAAGCTGTCTACCTAACTAAGAAAAGTCAAAGTCCTTTAACAAACAGTCTCTTTATTCTTCAGCACCTCTTTTGGGTACTGTCCCTTTAACCAGGATACTCACAAATCCTCTTTGGAAACTTTAGAGCTCTCTTCAGGCGAATCCAGCACATTCAGTCATACAGTGCGATTACCAGCCCCTTTGGATGCTCAGATAGGAATCAACTGCTGTTTGTTCCTCCAGTCTGTATTCCTTTCACACTCTCTGTCTCTCCAGGCACAATATGTGGCTTCCCTGTGCCAGCCCGATCCAAATCAATACTTTTGGTGCAGCCTCGCAGCTCTCTGGGCCCACCAGCAGCTCTCTTGCTTCCCTCTAATAAAGGGGTTGTTGACCTTTGGGTTAATTCAAAAAGTAGATTTCTACCAAGTTCTTAACTCCCAAGCAACAGCCTCCCTTTAACTAAATTAATGGAGGCCATTAATTTTGAGGACATTCTATTGTCCTAACTGTATAGTAAACTCTTACAAACACTTTCTACACTTTTATAGAATAAACGTCTTTATTTTTCATTATTTTCTCACTTCTAGAAATAGACATTCACTTCACCTTGCAGCATTAAATAAATATATTTTCTACAAAACCGTGCTTAGTGGATTAAATGCTTCGCTACCCACAGGCTGCTATTTGTCTGGAGACTGAGGTTGCCATGCAGTTTTTTTTATGGAACTGTGCTACAATTTCTGCCTAAGAGGGTTCCCACCTGGCCAGTCCAGTCGGTAAAAATGATGCTTGATGCCTACGTTATTGATAGGGTAGAAAGATACAATTATAGGAAAGCCGAATTTTTTCTCCAAAAGGTGACACCACCATAAATGATAAATAAAACATATAAAGAAAGACACCCAGAAAGGAAAACCATATGAAGCATGTGAGCCATCTTCCCATCATTACTGCATTGTTTATAAGATAATGTCTAGGTAATATCGATTATGCATGCCATGTGTTGCTCAAGAAGACTTGCTCTCTTTGGAACCACCCATGGGGTAAAAGGTTTTGTAGACTTTGCAGGAAGATACATTTAATTGAAAGCAGAGAGCAAATACATTGATTTTCTGAAACTGGTCTTGACTTCCATTTAGCACAATGGATGAGACAGATTGTTTGTAATTTAAGAGGTCGCTTACAATAACAACAAGGAACTCAGGGATTCTGAATAATTGATGTCATGAAAAATACGACACAATTGATTTTTTTTCATCTCTTCCCCCCACCCCTTTGCCTTACTTCCCTATTTATTCAGTGAAAGCATAATATTTAGGAATGTTTTCATGGCCATAGCTGTACGATTTAGCCTCCTTGAACCTGGAAATTTTAATGAATCACTTAAGAGACCATGATCTTCTAGTCCCCTTGAGGTACTCATACAAAATGTGATCCCACGTTCTAGGAAGCTGTGTTTTGTCTCTATGGTATGCACACTATACAATAAATAATAAAGATGCTGATAATTCCGCACTATACATAAACCTTCAGCTTCCTGGAAGAATTGAGCCAGCTCTACTCCAGCTATGTTAAGAATTTAGTATCTGCCTGCTTAACAACACAGCTTTTCATGACTAATTTGACTTCTAGGTTAAAATGCATTTATATATATCTGCAATAACAATGCTTCATTTAAAAACCACACACATACCATGCATTTATTGTACGCAGCTAGAGGGTGTAGTAATTACCTGATATGACTCTGAGAACATTTCTAAATGAACGTATTCTGCTTTAAAATACTTTATGGAAAAACACATTTCATTTTATTTATTTATTTTTATGAAATAAAAGCTAATTTTAGGTCCATATTCTTGCAGGTGAACTATTCTGCATCAATTATTTCCACAGGATAGTACAAACTGGTCATATAACTTCCTTTTTTGATTTAATATGTGTGAGATTTGTGTGTTGTGCAGAAATGGAGACAGCAGTGTTAAATGAGTCCTATGGAATGCTCTTTCAAGTCTGTATATTTCAGTTAAATGAAGAGAGACATAAATCCTGTTTAACTTTCAGGGCATCAGGTTTATCCTCACAGTGTGAAGAGAAGCTGACAACTCCATGGGCTACTCTCATCTCACCATGAAAATAACATAAATTTGCCTTACGGCATACCTGGAAAGGACTGATTGCCAGAGACAACCACAGCCCTGGTCCCAGTAATATTCGTGGTCTGCATATGGAGGGGGAAGAGAGTGCAAATACTTAAATGTGCCTCAAGGAGAGATGCCAAGAATGGTTACACTGAAAGACTATTCTGGCTGCCTGATGCAATTAAATTCTCTCTCCTCATCCTGATATCTGGCCAATGGCAAGAAACCCGATTTTGCTTGTAAATAAGACAAACATATAAGGAGGCATGTTGGCAAAGAAAAGGTGACAGATCCCACCCTCGGTCCTTAGCGTTTGAAATTTTCTGCTGCCTTAGAACATAAATCATGTAATGTGATCTGAAAGCAGCTGTAGGCTCCCAGTGATAGAAGGTCACTTCTGAGGGTTTCAGCATTTATAAGTCCCTCCTCACTCAATTGACCAAGGGATATTTTTCTAGAATACTGAGCGAAGTGTGTCAGGCAATGGCTACCACAAGTTATTATAGAAATGGGAAGAATTCTGTATAAGATGCAATATAATGACTGGGCCCATAACTGTACTGGGTACTTTATATACTGTTTATATTTGTGCATGAGGCAAAGCTCATAACCAATAGGCTGCAGATATAGACTGCCTCCCACATCAAAGAATTGTAAGGGCAATGTGAGTAAAAACAGGCACAAATGTTTATATTTTTTTAATTTTGTACCTTGGAATGATTGCATTCTACAGCACTGCATACAAAAGAGTGTTGCCTAGGTTTGATTAGATATGCCTAGGCTTGACCAGTATCAGCAAGGAGTTTGTTTGTTCTCGTTTACTTGAAAACATAACGGCAGGTTCATTGGTTCCTGATCAAATTGACCATGGTGTTTGTGAATTTCATAGGGACTTTAGATTGCAAGCTCCACTGGGGCAGGGACTGATGTGAACTGTACTATTTTGTACTAGATAAATAAATTATAATAATTTAGCAAAGCCTGCACCAAATCTTACCACTGGCACAAGTGTCCTTAGTGCTCTAGCACTTCTGCCAGTGCAAATATTAAGTGATAACATTTCTTTCTTCATTCTGGTATAGATTCATTTTCTTCTTTCTTACTCTTACTTATGGGTGTGTCTTAGACCTTTGGGACATCCATGAAAAGGTACAGATATTTGAGAAAATAGAGATTTAGAAGACTGTTATTGTATATATCATTTAAGTATTATTTAGCAGCATTTAAAAATATTACATTTCAAAAGAATAACATTCATAACATAAGCAGTGACACACTGTTGTTTTCCTGGGTTCCTCAGCAAAGAAATATATGTGTCCCTGACTATTCTCTCAAACCAATGATAAAAAAATGTGTTTAATTTATGTAGATGGTCTCATATTTAACATTTCTTCAATAGACAGATATGGGCTTAACTTATGGAAAAGATACCCATCTGAAATTCAATTGCAACACATGATGTACTATCAATGATATCTCTAGTAGTAGTGCTTAACTACACAACATTAAGAAACATTTGGAATCATAAACTGTATTTTGAAGGATAAAAAGGAGTTTTTTGCATTCTGCCTGTCCCATTACATCTCCTGATCCTGAACTGTCATTTTGTCATCACAACCAAATGTTTAATCTGTTAACCAGGGGTTCCGGTTCTTGCTGGTTTTCAGAATGTGAGTAGAGTGAAAGGAACAGAGAGCTCTGGTCTTTTGGATGTCTGCACCTGGAGGAGGAAAATGACAGCAGCTTGGATGAACATAAATCCCTGCTGGGGAGTTCAACAGGCCTGTGTTTTTTATTAGGGGTTCCTGAGGATTCTTTCCCATGTATTTCAGTTGCAGACAAGAAACAGTGGGTACTGATTTGGTTTCAGTTTAATCCCACAACAAAGAGCTGGCAGGACTGCAATTTTGGTATCCTAGTTTTATATGTATTTGACATTCTCATTCTAGTAAAATGCCACTTCTTTGGGAGAAGATAAAATAAATGTTCTCTAGTGATTAAAATCTAAATTTAAAAATCCACTTTGCCTATGTCTAATTGGCAAATTTAAATATGTAAAAATGCAAATGATGAATTCCTTTGAGTGCGCTTACCTGACACACAAGATAATGAGATGATGTACCGATGTACATATGAAAGTAGCTAACTGTCGATTTGCCTGTTTAACACGCTTACTTAGCTAGAAGCAAAAAGTCAGTCAAGTCTGACCCTTTCAATATGCTCATTTGCCTCTTGGCTTCAGAAGCAGTTTCTCTATACTAGGTAATTATGAATTACTTTAACCTTATTAATCTATACCCTGTCTGCTGGGAATGGTTTACATGTATTCCCCCTGCTACTTCCAAAGTAAATGACCTTGTAACACACCTAAAAATGTCATTTGCACTTGTGGTCAATAAAGTGCACTGAATATACTAACAAAATGTTACCAATTTAGACAATGCTTTTACCTCCAACAGGTTAATTCTCAGTTTATAGCTCTTCTATGATAGGCCCAGATTTTCAAAGGAATTGGTGTGTTTGATCCAGGTTGTTTATTGTGCTGTACATTTCTGTAAGTGAGCATATCTGTAAATGGCTGCAATACACTTATAAGCAACCACACAAAATAAAAAAATACATTCATATTTCTTGGAAATGTGTACTGAGCTTTAATCGGTGCTGCCTGATCTTTCTGTGTTGGTGTGTTTTTCAAAATAGGTTTAGCAAAACAGAGTAGAGTAAACATGTAAATATGACTGTGTTGTAGTTTGTTTCTTTTCCATTTATTTTGCTCCCTCACAGGCTTTTGTACCCAGCTTTGAGGTATTAGCTAACCCTATTCTGTCAATGATACCAATTGCTTTTCAGTTTGCATGTACAGCTATAACTTGAAGCCCAAACAAAAAGCTTTCTATTCATACGGTTTGCTTAGATCCCCTGTTGAACGGAAATATTCTAGAAACAGTATTATTTGATATTGTCATTCAGTGGGTATATACATGCCGAATCTCAATACTGCAGAAATAAAACAATTGGATTCTAAACGCATGGCCAATAATTTGCTATCCATTCTAAGCCCTTGTGCAGCTGTAGGCAATATGCAATATTTCCGGAGCATTAGAAGAAGCATCTTACTACTCAAAGCAGCCACACATCACATTTCATGTTGACTTTTCATCAATACAATTCCCTTTGATTAAATGTAAGATACTAAATACATTGCACTGTTTGAAAATAAGCATGCGTCATTGTTATAATTTTTGATTGACAGTGTGTATTATTTTACACAAAACATTTTATATGCACTCTATTAAATCAGATGAGGCAGCAGACAAAAACTTTCTGATGGGTGCCCTAGCATGAGGGTCACAGCTGGGCATAGAGTGGCCACCTGCTGAGTATAACTGCCCTAGAGCTCAGTATGACAACCATCATGGCTTATTTTTGTAAACATAGTAGAGATTTTGTATCAAACACAACAATAATAAATAAATGTACATTCAAAATCCATTGCTGCTGTTCTTTAAATCTGTCTATCTTATCTATTACTATTGCTCTATCTATCATCTACTATATAAAATATAACTACCTATCTAGCAAATCTTATCCAGCAATTTGTTTATTTATATTAAAGTAAACAAATATTAACAGATATATTCATCCTTGACTATTTCTCTTTATACACAGACAGACTGGCACACACAGACATGTATAGTTACACATGCTTGCTTATTGCATTATACATACACATCCAGAAATATGATTTTCATTATTATTTCCCTTCATCTGCACCAGCTAATTCCCAACATGTGGGTGCAGTTGCCATAACAATGTGGTACAGAGGTCTCCCGCTGCCAGGTCTGATTGGATTAGTGAGTGATTGGCT
The DNA here is from genome assembly GCF_017654675.1 of Xenopus laevis. NCBI lineage: Eukaryota > Metazoa > Chordata > Amphibia > Anura > Pipidae > Xenopus > Xenopus laevis. The sequence continues at coordinate 72,445,390 of NC_054385.1, forward strand.
TGCACCTCATTCTAACTATAATTTAAATGCTAACACTGAGCAGTTTTACAGGCTCAAAGGAGGATATTTCTTTCTTATGCTCATGGGGAGAAATCGGCTGATCTTTATTGCTCTCTGGCTGAGAAACACTGTAGGTGTTTTAAAGAAATGCAAAGTAGAAAAAAGGTTTGGGCCACTCTAGACTCACCCCCTGAGTTTTCTCCTTAGTGCAGCTCCATTTTAGTATACCGGGTGCTCTGCCACCAGCGTTCCCACTGTAATAAGATATGCTCAAGAGGATAGAAAGGCGGCACTTCGGTTAAAAAGAAAGGTGGTTTATTGCAACAGGTCTCAAATCAACATCACCCAATGCATTTCGGGAGCAACTCCCTTAATCATAGGCTTCACGCCTTTGATTGAGGGAGTTGCTTCCGAAACGTGTCAGGTGATGTTGGTTTGTGACCTGTTGCAATAACAACCTTTTTTTAACTGGAATGCTGGCTTTCTATACTCTTGAGCATGTTTTAAAGCCAACCTTATTGGATGCAGAATGCAGATCAGGGGTTCATGATTTGGTCCGCAGATCATAATAAGTGAAAAAAATGTATATTAAGTAAGCCTGAGAAAAGAGTTCAACTAACAAGTTCATCCGGGGGAGGCAAAGTTCTATTGAACACGGGCAAAAAAATGGAAATTTCCTTTAAGATTAAAACTGTTGCAGAGCTATTTTGCTGCAAAGACCAGATTTCAGGCATTTTCTTAGAGGAACACAGAAGTTTATCAGCAGTTCATTAACTGTAATTGAGCAGCATGTGCTGAAACTGGCAGCTGCCTGCGGTGAACAGTATATGAAGGAGGGAATGTGGTAACAAGTTCAAATTTTTCTTTAGGTCTAATTGTCCATAGCAACCAATCAACAGATTGTATTTTAGAATGGCAAGATGCTACTGGAATAATTAACCAGTGAGGATCCACAGAAATGGTTTTAAGGAGACAAGTTCCTGTGTTATTTATTATCAATTCAGTTATTTCCCTGCATCTGTTGTATGAATTTTGTGAGCTTAAAATTGAAAATAAAACCATTATGTACTGCTTGTTCTGCACCACAGAACAATTTTAACATCAACATTAAAACATCTCTTTATATTTTTTTTACATGGCAGAACCGCAAACGAGCTTTTGTACAAGAAATAGTCAGATACTGGAAAGCATCATTCTTTTTGCTGTGGAGCTGATAAGGGTATGAGGGCAGTTTATAGCCGAAGGCTAAATCACAACACAACAATATCTCTCACCAAATTCTACATGCCATATTATAACACTTTGGTGGCATTTTCCTTTCTTTTAAGACCACCTGGATTTATGGAGGGAAAACAAGACATATAAATAAAAATAAAATAAATATATAAATAAACACTGCCATCTCCCTGACATTTAAGCGATACTTCCACGCTCTGTAGTGCTATGATTGATGGCCGCACAGCATTTTTTGTCAGTTTCGGCTCTTGGCTGCCAGGCAAGCAGTCTTCCTTTCAAGTCCCAGCTGATCTAGTTAGTATTCACAGAGACACAGTCCATCCGGCTTCTGGATTCCTGCCTTGCCAATTCCAAGTGTAAGCTCTGCTTTGGAATACAAAGTGGGCTGGAGCGGTGAACAGGGAGGGGGCACTATCTTCTTCTCTTTCTGACGGTTGGTCGGGAGGTCATTGTACCTGAATTAGTGGAAGGGATTTCAACAAAATGAAGGATTATATTTCTTGACCTACATGTGGACATGATCTGCTGGACAGTTAATACTCTCCTATCAGCACTACTCTGTTTAATTGTAAAGGGGGTTACTGAAGAATGTTTAGTAAATCTTGTGTCTTTTTGCCAATCTGGTGCATTTTTTCCCTAAAAGTAGCACTGGCCTGTGCAACTTACTGATAGGATTCATGGGGGGTGTCTAACATTTAGTCAGAATGAGTCAGTCCGCAATGTATGCAATAAAACTTCATACGTAAAATATTATTTTACCAAAAACAATATGCCACCTGCAAGTACAGTAGTCTGGTTTGATTCTGCAATTTTATACATTCTCTTCTTATTTTAAGTTTTTGCCAGTGCCTTTGTGCCGTAAATTGCACTTTGCATACTGCATTTTATGTTGTCATTGAACTATTTGGTCTTCTCTCAGGCTTTTCTTTTCAATTGTTAATATTAACATTTTCTATAGTACAGAATGGATTTCAAAAGAATATGAACATATTAACGTTTTCAACAATCCAAGTAATGGAAAAAGAAGTAGGAGAAAGAAGAATAAAATGAAAAAGGAAAGTATGGAAATCAAGAAATACGTAAGGGGGATAAAAATGAGTCGCATAACCACAAAAGGGTGAGATAAGGATTGACACATTACCATCATTAAAAACTATACAACCAAAAGCAAATTTTCTCAGCGATGATCATAGATAAAATGCACAAATCCGAACAACATCCCCATTGAACAATAGAAATCCTATGGGGATGTGTCCAACTGTCAAGCAAAAGTGGCCATTGATCAAAAGTGATTACAAAACCTATGTTTTTAAATTTCCCTGAGAGTATAGAAAACTATTATAATAATATAATGGGTAAAATAGTTTCAAGCCAAAACATTAATGCAATATAGTTTGGAAATGTCAAAAATTATTTTCCATGACATTTTTTTTTCGGGGCATGGGCTAGTCTTTGGTAGGCCTGCTATTTCCACCAATGGTTTTGATTTCAGCAAGACAATTCCTAATCATAGACCCCAGAAGAAGCAAGGTACCAGAAAGTGGGTTGCTTGGGGTGTGGCCTAAAATATTGCTCATTTTGGACTGGAAATTTAGGGAGATATTCTATGAAAAGCTTTTGATATTGATGATGAAGTGTGGAAAATGTTATCAACAGTATGTGATCCTGTCACTTTTTTATATCCGTGGAATAGCATCCCCTCAGAGAGGAGTCACTAAACTTCATCACAGGCAATGGATAGGGTACAAAAATGCAGTATCACAGACATTGGACAGGCTGGAAATGTGCAGTATCACAGGGATTGGACAGCCTGGAAAGGTGCAGCATCACAGGGATTTGATAGGATGGAAGGGTGCAGTATCACAGGGATTGGATAGGCTGGAAATGTGCAGCATCACAGGGATTGGATAGACTGGAAGGGTGCAGTATTACAGGGATTGGATAGGCTGGAATGGTGCAGTATCAGTAGTTGAAGCTGTAGAAAGTTAGAAAATGGCAACACTACAGGTTACATCTGACTTAGAGGCTGAATTACGTCAAAGAAGAAAATTGAGTTTTCTTCAGTTGGAGCAGGTCGAGGGGGTGTGCATCGCTAGTGCAGAAACTAGAAGAGCCAAATTTCTATTTTAGAAATTGTAATTTCAGCTCTTGCAGATGCAAAGAGTGGCTTGTCCATCATGCTTTTTGCAGACTGATGTTCATGTCTGCAGCAGCCATGTTTTCATACACTGTAACACATTATATGCAGGCAGGAGGCTGTGTTTACAGTTGGCAGCCAAAACTATTTATATGCACTATTTTCATTTTAGGGTCTCTATATGTCACATACTTTAAATCTATGTATACTTGACCATCAAACTTTTCAGTAGATGAAAAAAAATGTATGTGCTTTAAAAAGATAGTGGGCAGGGCATATTATAAGTGGGCATGGCTTAAAATTGTTGGGGGTTATTTTGGAGTAACACACGTAACCCCAATTCAAGCACTGCAGTATAGTATAAATGCAATTGGTTATGTATGTACTGTATGCATTTTACAAAATGTGCAAGCACTATGGAAATATCTATGTAAATATCATGTGAAATATTAATAAATTGATCTTATACAAATACACTTTTCATTCTGAGTTTGCCCTGATCCCATAATTTGATTTGATTTCCAATTTCTTATTTGTTTTCATGCCAAAACAAGGTGCATTTTCAAATATTGTACTGAATATTTGATTTGAAAGAGAAGCGCTTAGGCCATTTCTACTTTTCTTCAAACAACAATATTTGAATAGAATAGGTTAATAAATAAATGGAAAATATAAATGCTTTGATATCACGAGGCGAGTGGCATTTACTTACAGGCTGTTTCGTGAAGCCCTTTTTACCCATAACTGCCATTTATTTTAATCCATTTCAATTACTGCCAGACATACATCCATGTAGGGATAAGTGTCACTGAATCAGTGGTGTCCCCTGTTATATATAATTTGTGGCTCCTGAATCCCTCATCATCTAATGACTGATTTTACAAGTCACTTTTCTATTAGCAGCACTGATATGAAGTGATTTATCTGCAGGGAAAGGAACATAGTGCTTGACTATGACACTGTATCTGGAGATAAGTATCCGAGGTTAAGTACAGATTTGGTTAGCAGAGTACATTGCACATCTATAATGGACGAAATGGCTTGTGTACGTAGAACTTAAAATGAGATGCTTGTATTTGGGAAAAACAGTGGTCTTTGTCCTCTAAGGGTGATTAATAAAATCTAAGGCCATTGTCACATTTTTTTTTTTTTAATTTTAAAAAAGAAAACCGCACCTAGCTATACATTATGAAGGAACTGGCAAGTGTAAAACACATGGTTATTGTGTGGGCCGAAAACTACATGAGTTATCAGACAATTGCAGAACATCGCCAGCAAATTCACTAGGTATGTTTATCAATACTTGCTCCAAAAATCATTGCTGCATGCATCCAAAGCAACGCCATGTTGGTTCATGTGTGGGAAAAAAACAGTTCTTATGGTTATGGGACAATTTAATGATCGATCAAAAAGGCAAAATAAATACAGGTATGGGACCTGTATCCAGAATGTTTGGTAACTGGTGTTTTCCAGATAAGGGATCTTTCCTTAATTTGCATCTCCATACCTTAAAGGGACTCTGTCATGATTTTTATGATGTAGTTTTTATTTGTAAATTACAGTACAATGTACTGTTTTATTAGAATAAAGAAAAAGGAAATCATTTTAAAAAATGATTATTTGGATAAAATTGATTCTATAGGAGATGGTCTTTCTGTAATTTGGAGCTTTCTGGATAACGGGTTTCCTGATAATGGATCCCATACCTGTACAAAGTACTGTTTTATGAATACAGAGAAAAAGAAAATCAGTTTAAAAAAACATGAATTATTTAATTCAAATGGATTCCATGGGAAACCACCTTCCAGAAATTCAGAGCTTTCTGGATAACAGGTTTTTGGATAATGTATGGCCAAAATCAGTTCAGTAAATGCTCAACTTTTGAGCACTGCCATTTTTATGACAAGATGTGAATTTTTAAAAACATGGTAAAAATGCTATGTGTGACATTAGCTTCAGGCATATGGAACGCATAGCTTTGACAGACAGCATATTTCAGTGTTTGGAGAAACACCCCGAGACGCATCCCCATGTCTCCTGTTATTGATATGAATGGAAGCTGTCTGTCACTGCACAACAGGAATTTTTCAGCACAAACATACTGAGAAACACAACTTTGCGGATTAGTTTAAATGTTTCTCAATTGCTTAGTGGAGAAGTTTTTCTAAAGAATGTGTAATTAGACCATTTTGTTTGCAATGTTTTGTGTCAGAAAATATTTAGGCCTTAGTGAAGATTTACCAATTATTACAAATGAGTTTTCCACAATTGAATTTTTGAGATTTTTCGGCTAAAAGCTGGCAGTCTGTAGAAGTCAATGGGAGGTGTATTTTTAAATTCAAGCTATTTTAAAATTCTAGTGGCAATTCACAAACTTATTAAAAATAAATAGAAGACTGTGATTTTAGTGTGATTATTTTTTTTTTTTGCATGATTTAACTCAAACAAGTGTTTACCCACTCATTTTTTACCTGTCGCTAAATTTGCAAGCATAGGTTTTCTTGCACATGTATTACATTTACATTTTTTACATATAACTAATAAAACACTATTTTAAGTTCTGTCTAGGGATGGGCGAATTTTATCACCTTGTTTCACCGAAAAAATGACACCCATAGACTTGTATGAGCGTCTGCGACATTTCGCAGACGGCAAATTTTTGGCGGAACGAAACGGGCCAAATTCGCCCATCCCTAGTTCTGTCATGATTTTACACCAACAAAAATGATGACCCAAGAAAGAAAATGGGTTTTGCACCTTTTTATATTATTCCAGCTAATAAGTTCTTAGTTATGCCTCACACCCACCATGAACATTGTCAGCATTTAGAGGCTGTTGGGACCCACTCCTTCACACCAGATTGGCAGCAGGCATGTGATAGCCTCTAAATAATACATTTCAATATACGTAGCAGACAAAGCAGTTTTGGAAACATTTGTAATTGCTTCTTCATTTAATTTTGCTGTTTTTAGCAATTATACTTCCTATACCCCACTGTGATCATCATAATATGCATAAATATCTAGATATATGTATTTTTATATAAAAATGACACAGAAAAGAAAAATAAACTGATATATCCTATAAAACTAGGGAAATCAAAAGAACCAGTTTATCCTCTACTTTATACTGTAGGGATATTACATGTAACCTCGGATACAATGGCAGATATACTTGTGTCAAGTGAAGGCAAAGTGAGCCCAAACAGTTTATCCTATGTATATTTACATATTCAAGTGTTGAGGCTGATTATATATATGGTTATATATCCTTAAATAGATACTGACACCAGAAATTAAACCTTTTTTTACATCTATCATAACATTGTTTTGCATAATATTTATAACTTTGCCATAAAGTATTTGTCTAATGCTTTTACATTGCCTATCAGATCCCCCATGTTGCTCTATGAGGAGGCTGCTATATTTGTGCAGCAGTAGTCCATTAGCATTAGACGATAGTTTGAGAAGCGACAGCCTGGTTGGCAGACCTATCAGCAAAAAATGATTAATATGACCAATAGATACATTTAGGAGCCCATTTACTTAGCTCGAGTGAAGGAATAGAGGAAAAAAAACTTAGAATTTCGAATAAGTTTTATGGCTACTTCGACCTTCGACTACGACTTCGAATCGAACGATTCAAACTAAAAATCGTTCGACTATTCGACCATTCGATAGTCGCAGTATTGTCTCTTTAAAAAAAAACTTCGGCCCCCTAGTTCGCCACCTAAAACCTACCGAAGTCAATGTTAGCCTATGGGGAAGGTCCCCATAGGCTTTGCTATCTTTTTTTGGCCGAAGAAAAATTGTTAGATCGATGGATTAAAATCGAATGAATTGCAGTAAATCCTTCGACTTCGATATTCGAAGTCGAAGGATTTCAATTCGGCAGTCGAATATCGTGGGTTAATTAAACTTCGATATTCGACCTTAAGTAAATTTGCCCCTTAATGTACCTTAATATATTGAAGAGTTGTTTTTTAGTGTAAGTAATACATTAAGATCCTTTTCTGGGCATTCTGCATGGTGCAAGGCTTCAGCTTGGTAAGTAAACCAACTGTCCAGGACAAGCAGCAACATTTTAGGCAGTAGATAATACTAGTCAGCAAAACAGTTCCATCGCTACATATAACTTGTACTAAATAAATACACAGCTCCTGTTTAATTTGCAAACTTTGCTAAAGATGCATTTGTTTGCTCTATTCCTTTACATGGAATGATTAGTGCTGCCTTGTTACCTTATGTCTGTTTCACTGCAACAAGCAAACTGCAAAGCATTCTAAACAGATGGAAGACTGTGTCCCCAGTCACCACATATCACTGAGTCTCTACACAGAATTTGAAGAGCAGCAGAATGTGCTTGATAAAATGTTTCTGTGAGCAAAGCTTATAAAATATAGTATTTTTTTGCATTGATAATGACAGATATGGGAGTTTGTCCACACTGCTCCTCTATTTATATGTAGATGGTGGAGATGTAGATTATCAGCAGATGGTAAACTGCAGTTTGGACCATGCATGTCAACATTACTCTTTAAAGACGTAGCCCTAATGTTACTCTGCATTATTTTATTGCAGTTCTTGAAGTATTTTTTTTTGTATATTATCCTCTTTCTAGGGGAAAGTAAGCATGTATGGTTTGTACAGCCTGTACTCCAGTTCAGAAAGACCATTCTCTTCTGTGTATAGTTCAAGAACGTCAACAAAAATGGACCTGTGCTCCAAAGAGTTTAGGAGTAAACCGCACAAAGGAAATAATGTAGTGTAATCAAGTTTGTATCTTATAATACACCCTTTTGTGATAAGGCACTATTAAAAGGATGGTTAAATGTGTCTTTCACAACAGCCAGCAAGGTTAAATTCATGTTTATTCAAAGGAGACGGCTTTTTCTTAGTAGCTTTTTCTTTTAACACCCTTTGATATAGTGATATTAGTGAGTGCAGAGGTTCTATCTTTCTACTCATATGAATTATGAGGTCACACTCCGGTTTTGTAATTTAAAAATGTTTAGGGTATAAACAATTTTTTCTTCTACAAGTAGTTATAAGTCACATTATTCTTAAAGAGCCTTAAAAACATTCTTCAGTAGGTACCTGGAATATAATAGCTGAATCACTCCTAAGAGTGTTTTGTGTATTTCTGTTGACAAACAAGGATTCATACATCAACATTAGGACCTAGCCTTACATACAAGGGGACATATATATCAAGGAATAAAAATAGAGCTTACCACAGTTTACCGAAAAGGAAATTTCAAATCTGTCCAGTCCCTTGTACAGGAATTAGGGGTATATTTATGACTGTTCATCATTAAACAATACTATTTCTCATTAAAGGCTTTGTTCACCTTTAGATTAACTTTTAATGTGATGTACAGAGTGATATTCTGAGACAATTTGCAATTGGTTTAAATTTTTTATTCTTAGTTTTTGAGTTATTTAAGCTTTTCAGCAATTTCAGCAGTCTGGTTGCTAGGGTCCTAGCAACCATGAATTGATTTGAAGAGGCAGACATATGAATAGGATAGGCCTGATTTCAAACCTGATTAATAAAATTTAGCAGAAACAATGTATTTGTAGCCTTACAGAGTATCTGTTTTTAAATGGGGTCAGCGACCCCCATTTGAAAGCTGGAACGAAGAAGGCACAATCATTGCACATTGCCTGTAGTTTTTCTCTTTCAATGCAGTACGATGCAATGATAAAAATATTGTACATTAAAGAAGCTATTTCTTTATGGCAGTTTTACCATAAGTCAGATTCAGAATTCCCCAATTAGATGCTGTGAAGGTGTGTTTCTTATAAACTGTCACTCATTTTCCTGGATGTCCAAAGACCTCAGGTTCTTTTGAAGTGGCTCAGTCAATAACCTATTACCTCCCTTTACCTCTTCTAATCACAGGAGGCCAGCTGTTTCTATTATAGCTGATAGACCAGTACACTGACAAAAAGCAGCAGCATTTCCTGAGCCTGGAAGCAAAAAATAACTGTAAATATTTAATTATGATGAGTGTATTTTTGTAGTTTGGGGTAAATATAAAGCAATAAGCAAACAACAGAGCAATTCAGTATGGAGACCATAGACATCACAAAATGAGGTTTAAGGCCACACAATGATTTTCAAGGGTATTTTTGGTAAAAAAAAACTCACATTTTTCGATTTGAGCATGCACAGTTAAAGCCAATTCCTGACTTGGCCCAATTGTGAATGCTCCCGCTGGCTTTGTGTCTGCATTGAGCCCCGAAAGAAAACGGAGCGGCAGAAGATAGTGCCCTGTAACTCTGCTGCGCTGTTCTGCATTTTAGGGTCAGATTTTTTTAAGGAGTTGTTTTTTGACTAATGCACAGTGCGGGAAGGGGGAGGGCAAGGTAAGGGGCTTTTGATTAAGCCTATGATTAAGTGTCCCAGTGACACAAAACACATCAGGTGAGAGATGTCTATATAATAAAGCTTCATTTTTAATCTACTATTTTTCTGATCTGATCAATATGTGAGTTTACCAGTGTGCCATGCACCAACTTTTATGCTTTATAAGAGGGGCTTTTGGTACAGGGTTTAGTTCTTCTTTAAACATTATGGAGCCAACCACATACATAGTGGTATCATAGTAGTGGGAGTGCCAAAAAACTAACGCGTATCGTGCCCCACACTGGGCACTTCTTCAGAGTGAAGAAGTGCCCAGTGTGGGGCACGATACGCGTTAGTTTTTTGGCACTCCCACTACTATGATACCACTATGTATGTTTAAATAAAGCCAGATATTGATATTATCCTACCGTCTCCCGTGGATACGTTTTCCAGCGCTGCCAGCGGTAATTTGGTCGTTTGTATGTGAATGCTCGGCTGAGTGTTGCCGGGATCCCGCGATAGCTGTGGAGGACGTGGGAGAGTGGAAGGAGTGGGGAGAGCTCCGCCATCGACTTCTCTTTTTGTTAATAGTAAAACTGGAGAATGTTGATTTTTATCAAGATTTTTGTCCATGAGTTTCATTTTTAAAGTAAAAAAACATATTTAAAAGCCTAAATATAAAGCAATTGTTATGGAGAGCACAAATGCAGGGGAAAGGTAGTGAATATTTTTATTGTGAATCCAATATATTACATAAGTGGTACTTGACCTTTCAGAATTTGATTTGCTTTTATGCAATATTAGAATTCATAAATGCCATTTAACCAGTCTAATCTCTAACCTACAGCCAAGTGTTCTGCCTCTCTGTGGGTGATATGAAAGGGGAACTTCACATTCTGACTACAGCAAGGTATGAAATAATTCTTCTGAAGTGGCAGTTATCAGTCACATTTGTTCACAGGTCCCAAAAGATTTATTTGCAATGTGAGTGCCTGGAAATTCCAAAGGAGCTAGGCGAGCAATTGTTTGAATCTCATTATTGTTGCAAAGGAATGCCTCACCTTTGGCAGTAATACCATTATAAACAAAACAAAAAAAAACAAATATATATATATATATATATATATATATATATATATATATATATATATATATACATCCAATGTGATACAGTGGCAAGACTCCGAGCCAGTGCTCCTATTAGTAGCTATTCCAGTGAGCACCACAGAGCGATAGTTTTCCTGCTTTTTCTTTCTTCAAATTTCACGCATGCACAGAAGAAAGAAATAGCCTACTTTTTCCGTTAAAGTTTGGCTTTTCGCTCTACTGTGCATGCCCAGCCCCCAGAAGGACGAAGAATGGGAAGACAATCGCTCCATGATGCTCGCTGGAATAACCCCGGGATAACTTTTTGCACCCCCAAGTATAACAGGACTTTCCTTCTTCTTTAAGGGCAGCTGGATTATCTGTTAAATATTTCTAATGGTGCATGAAGCTGACCCTCATACAAACACTGATCTTTTGACCACAGAAGCTTGAAAACGTATCCATAAGGTATAGGATTTGCAGAATAACTCCAGGTTATGATAAAAGTACAGCACTCCAAGAAGAGCTACAAGAACTAGTGTTTCTTGTATCTGAGATTGACTCTTTCCTGGAACATTTTCAAGCAACCAACGCAGATGACTTTTGAATGGTTTAACTGCACCAAATAATTTAATAATTTTAAAAGTTCGCATGCGCAGCCCCAAGAAAGAAGAAGAACGCTGGAATAACCCTGGGATAACTTTTGGCCCCTTCAAGTATAACCAGACTTATCTGAGATTGACTCTTTCCTGGAAAATTTTCAAGCAACCTACGCAGATGACCTTTGAATGGTTCAACTGCACCAAATAATTTAATAGTCATCCCAGAAATTATATCAATGGTATCCAACAAATATGTCTACAGTTTGAATCTCAGAAATTGGCAACAAGCTGGCAAGGTTCAAAAATGATTTCTCTTTTGATTCTAGGGTAAAAACTATATGCTAGGGGGTGACATTAAATATGTATGTTGGTGTACTTTGTATTCCTTTATATGTTTATGGACTACCACAAGTTTGGGTTAACTGGCATCTTTAATGCACTTCAGGACCAGTAGGTGCCAGTCCCCTCCCTCCACTGAAAAAACTGCAGTAGCAATGAGCACAGGTGAGACTCAGGACTTCTTGGCTCCATCGTTGGTAGAAACTAGGAAATAGGAGCAGATAGAGCCCTGTATTAATTACCAAATGGGGGATTTGGGCAACAATTCTTATTTCGATAGTAAGAAACCATTTGCCAAACAGAACTAGAATAAGTGCTGCCCTTACTGTCCATATGATCTGTAGAGAGCACCAATGCACAATTAAGCCTGCTGTTATGAATTCTGTGCAATAGTACATTGCGAACATAGTATCTTTCTCTGCTTAAACAGCTGTTATCTGTTTTGCTGTTTATGTTGAAGTAGCTTGTGGAGACTATCGTGGAGACGCTTTTCAAACTGCTGGAGAGCCAGGAGACTAAGCACAGGCTCTTCAGCACATCACAGTCAATCTAGAAGCAATAGAGATACAAGTCTACAAGACTGCTTCTTTTGTAAAAATGTTGCATGAGAAACCCCTCTTTGGCAGAGGTAGCATACTTTGTGTAAGATCTGTTTTCATCACAAGCTTCCGGAGAATTTTTTACCCCTCCTCACCATCACACAAATGCATCCTCTCAGCTCTCATGCATCAAGGTGACTGCACTGTTGCACAGTATGCCATTGAGTTCCCCACTTCTGATGCTGAAATTGACTGGAATAATAAGGCCTCCGTTGCCTTTTGTCAGAGTCCTTGTAGAAACTTTAAGATGATGTGTCCTTGTGTTTCAAGAATGACTTAAGGAGAGACAACTCTATAGGAGCTGCCCTTGGGAGACTACCCCATCCTATACTCTGGTTGCACCTCACTAACTGCCAAGGAGTCTATGTAGTTGCTGTCCATTAGCAAGTGACAGAGGGTGCCTCATAGAAAGTGTAGGCATCAGGTGTTTCTATGCATGGCTTTTCCATTATATGTTAACATTGGTCCAATAAGCTGATTCACATCAGACAAACAGATCATGACATACAAATGTGAAAACATAAATTATGCTTGTGCTTTTCTTGCAACAGTTGACATCACTGGGTTCTGGCCAATGACACATACAGGACAAGGGAAGGAGGCATGGCTCAGGCTAAAATCAGATAACACTAGTTCTGGGCACAATAAATAACACAGAAGAAAAACTATTCATCGCCACTAACTGCAGGAAGGGATGTTGAACCTACAGCCAAAAATGAGACTGAGATTGGTTTCCAAGAGCCCATGGGGGGAACTGTGCAAACTGATCAATAGAAACAAACAAACAAACATAGATCTAGGGCAGGTTGAGGGGATGTGCAGAAACCATGTTTCCCTTAGGTGTTTGCAGCTGATTAGAGTGAGATGTTAGAGATTTTCTATTAATCACTGACCAGCCAAAGTCCAGTGATCTCTAAGAGATGTATAACAAGATGTTACACAAGCCAGACCAATTCAGCAGTTACTTATGTGGATTAGGGACTTTCTGGAAAATTGATTTTATGTTGACCTTGCCCCCCTAACCTTTTTGTTCTTGTCTGCTGGACATTGTTATAGGCCTTAGATAATAAGCTTCCCCTAGAGCTAGAATAACTTCAAGGCCCCTGAAGAGACCAGCTGGAAGTCTTAAAACTGAATGTGAGCAGCTGCATTCTGCTAGTGGTACGAGATGCAATATGGGAGCTAAATATCCTGGAACTGCAGAAGTGATTCGTTATAATGGTCTATGTGCAACAAGATGAAAGATAATGTTTAATTCCAATGATGTTGCTGGAGAACCTCTAAAATCAACATAGAGTCTGGGAATTGGGATCTGATAAATTACTCAAATGGAAACCAAAAGATGGTTGATGTTCAGGATGTAAACCCTGTTTTAGAGTAAGCTGTAAGTTAGGGTATCAGTATCCATTTAGGACAACAGCCTCTGGAAAATTTTACATTTAAGCTCTCATTAGATAAAAACACCTTTTACCTTTTCAACCATTCCTGCGCTGTTTTGACAAGAGTTTGGTGTTGTGCTGGGTCTTAACACATAATTTCTGAGAAAGGGACAAGAGGAATGTTGGCCAGCACAAAACAGAGCACATTAACTCTTGTCTGGGCAAAATGGACCTTTGGTTTCTAATGCTACAGACAACAGGTTATCAAAGTGCATGCAATCAAATCTAAGACAGGTGTGTTATATAGGTTAGGCATATCTGTGCTTGGTTCTTTTGTCTGTCTTTTAAATTAGGGTTGTGCCTCAAGCTTAACCTTCGATATAAGAAATGGAATTGTCATTCACAGCTATTTACACATGTAATACTTTTATTATGAGTTCTTCAACTCAACATTTTTTTCTGCTGCAAACTTCACACTAATGCGTTAAGTCATTGACGGACTTCATGGCTCTAATTGGATGATTCCAGCATATGTTAGCAATTTGCAATGAGCCGCTGACAAACAAAATTTAGTTGTTTGCTGTAGAAAATGTGGTTGCCAAGATTTTGAAAAGGGCATTCTGCCCTCTGAACTCTTGTACTTGTGGTTAAATATCTTTATATTATATTCAACAATAGTATGAATCACAAATGAAATATGAATGCACCATGAGTTGGTCTGGTGTTAAAAAAGTGTGAATGCAAAAAATCACTGCTTATTCTATTAATATCAACTTGTATTATAAACGTGACGTAAACCAGTTATACACAGCAGCAAAGTACCAGACAAAATGCTTTGCTGAACATGTTCTGCCATTTAATGAGCATGTACTGTACATACCAGATCCTAAATCGCTGCACCTATATACTTGAGTATATAAATGAGTATCCATTAGTGGTGCAAATGCACTTTTGTGTGTTTGTATATAAAGTATCTGGAAGCAGTGTCGCTGTGCCAATTTCGTTAGTATTGATACCTTAAGGGCAGCTAACTGTAGTCTTATCTTTTTGTAAAGCAGGAGAACTCCTTTTACAGCCCAAAACGTTCTGCAGCAATACTGAGAACCTGAACCTGAGTAGAAATGTAAACGCACACTTGTTTACAGCGGAGGAGCAGCATGAGATGCATAGGTAGGTAGAGTTGGGGTTTTGGTTGGGGTCAGAGGCCTGCAGGTGTGCACTGGCAACACTCCCAAGACTTCTTGCAGGGGGAGGGCCCAATGCTATGAAGGATGCAAGAGATGTAAATAAGCTCTGGCAAGGGTCAGTAACAAGGAATGTATCAAAACAAGGATTAATAGGCACAATAGCCAAAGAAAACCTTCAGCATCAAAACATAGACACTCATAATTACACTCTCTGCCACATCAAACTCACATTACTAATCTACAGAAAGAGTGTATCAGAAATCAGCTTTTCTCCAGCTAAGATTCCAGTTCCCATAGTGCCTTGCACACTTCTGTTCTTCTCTTTCTCTTTCCCAGATCTGTGAATTGGTTAATCACAGAACATGCAGAGCATTGTGGGAATGGTGAGTATTTGCTGACTACCAATACATTGTTGCAATGGTGTGAGTAATTGGGAAAGGGACCTGAAAGAGAGAGAAAATTGCTTTCAGTTGCAATTACTGTACATTTACAAATACCTTTAAAATCGTTGACATTTTTAAAACTACTGGACATTGAAATGTTGCTTTAGAAATATTTTTTTTTTTAGTTCATTCTTTGGTGGTATCCTCTTTAAAGAAAAAGTAATGACTGCAAATGCTTGTGTGTTCTGGGCTGCTGTTGAGAAAAAAAACAGTGAAAATAGTGTTTTAAAGTAGTAATAATTTCACGTAGTGTTGCCCTGCACTGGTAAAACTGGTGTGTTTGTTTCAGAAACACTACTATAGTTCATATAAGGAAGCTGCTATGTAGCAATGGTGGAAATTGAAAAAAGGCTATATGGCAGGGCAGTGCAGAGTAGAGAAAATCACCGGCACAAGCATGCTTGACAAAGGGGTTACGCCCCGAAACGTTGCATCCGCAAATAAACGAGCAAGGGTTTCCCTGCTAGAAATATCCTGTTGTGCCGGTGATTTTCTCTTCTCCGATTGTTGTGGAGGCTGCCAATACCTCCTTCATCGAGCACCAGGTGTCACGAGATTTGGACTGCCAGGGTGTGCGAGGTGACTCCTCTCTTCTTCCTACAGGGCAGTGCAGAGTAACACTGCATTATATTTTTATTACTTTAAAACAATTTTCATTTTTTGATGTTACTGTTCCTTTAAATTTAATAGAATTTTAGGTTTAATGAATCCCAACCAGTGGCTTGTGAGCAATATGTTGTATTATATCCCACCATTTAATTCATCTAACCACCACAGTCGTACAGAATTCAAGTGCAAATTAGCTTGTATGTATGTAAAGCCAACTCATTTGATCTCACAACTCGAATGGTTCCTAATTTAAGAAAACACTCGAATGGAAAAAAACTTAAATCATTGTAGTGGGGGTGTAAACTCAAGTACTCAAATTTAATGAGTTTCCGAGTGAAACCCACCGAAAAAACTCAAACATTATAAAAGCTACAAACATCTTCAAATGGTTCAAGGGACCTCTGCCATTGACGTATACATGACCTCGACATGTTTTAGATGGTGTTTTTTCGGATTCAAGCTGGTGTCAAGATGGTGTATTTTAAAATTCCCGAGGACGCCGTCGCTCTGAATTTGCGGAAGTGTGTCACCGATATGCGCATTGGACTCTAAGGGACAAATTTACTTATGGTCGAATATCGAGAGTTAATTAACCCTCGATATTCAACTGTCGAAGTTAAATCCTTCGACTTCGAATATCGAGGTCGAAGGATTTACCGCAATTTAATCCATCGATCGAACGATTTTTCTTCGACCCAAAAAAGATTGCAAAGCCTATGGGGACCTTCCCCATAGGCTAACATTGACTTCGGTAGGTTTTAGGTGGCGAACTAGGGGGTCAAAGTTTTTTTTAAAGAGACAGTACTTCGACTATCGAATGGTCGAATAGTTTTTTTGTTCGAATCGTTCGATTCGAAGTCGAAGGTCAAAGTAGCCCATTCAATGGTCGAAGTAGCCAAAAAAACATTCGAAATTCGAAGTTTTTTTATTCTATTCCTTCACTCGAGCTAAGTAAATGGGCCCCCTAAGGGTCGCCGAGGAACCAAAAGTGCAATACGGAATGCACGGGACACTTTTTAAAATGCGGTTTGACAATGGATGTTTGTGAGTGTGATTTTAATTATTTATTAAAATTGTAAAAACGCTTCCGCACATGTCCATTTATCTCTCCACATTAAGCGGATAAAGAAGAAGCCTCAGAACAGGAAGAAATAGATTTTAACCAACGCCTTCCTTATCTCACGTCTAGTGAGTATAATATACCACTGGGGGCACTAGGACTCTAGAGGTCTGTTGCTATACGACCACCTCGCTAGTTACGCGCTCACACTGTGGGAATCACGGCACACAGCACCTTATGCTCATAGAGCTAATGTGATTGGTGTGTTATATTCAATCATGGATTGTTTTGTTTAATAACTTCTCACGGAGAAAGTAAAGAGTGGTGAACAAATGCACTGTTATAAATAATCACTAAGGGTGAGATCTGAATTTTATCTTATAAATACTACACTATATAAAACTTTCTGTTATCTCCCCCTCGATAAACTTTGGTTTTTTTGAGGGATACAGCAATTCATATTTGAAGAGTGTTTTGTAAGGGGCAGAGGAGGGCCTATCTGATTGCTGGAATTTGGGGGCACCATAGCTCCGGGATTCAAACTTTTATTTTTGGATTTTAAAATTCAAGTTTTTTCAGAAAAACTTTAAAAAAAATTTTTTTTTTTTTAACCCGAAAATTCTGAGTTTTGACTGAAAAATACCCTTGAAAACGCTTTTTAGGGGAAAACAACTTGACCTTTGATAAATAGTGGCGTAACGACCGGGGGAGCAGGGGGTGCGATTGGGCCAGGGCCCGCATCCCCTCAGGGCCCCCCCGGCAGCTCGCGCGCCACTGTGTTCTTGGGAAAATGCGGCCGTAAATGCGGACGTTTCCGGGTGTACAGAGGGGGGGCGGGGCCCAGCTGCACGTCCCGCGCCAGGGCCCGCCCCCCTCTAGTTACGTTTCTGAAAGCTAGAGTTCTCTACACGCTGACGCTGTTATTAATTATACTGGGATCCCCAGTGTTGCTAGCTAGGAACATCAACAAAATGTCATACCTGGCCCAGTCACAATGTATGTGGTACCCACACCAGCACCAACACTGAGTTATCCAAATCCTGGTTTAACTATAACTGTAACAGTAACAAGCTGACCTCCAATAAATAATCCAAAATTCTAATCATCTTTTGTTCACATGAAATACCACTTCATGGTCTGGAATCATCTATTGTTCTCCTGTTCCTACAAAACAATCTTTTTTCGTGGGTGCAAATCTGCAAAATAACCAGAAACTTGTTTATAAAGGGTCTATCAGTTGTAGCTTATGCTTACCACACATCTTTTAAAAGACATTGAAATGAAATACAAGTCTTTGGAAAAACTATGGCCAATAGGACAACAGATCTCCAATGCAACCCATCAGAAAGAAATTGAATAATATAGTATTCACCAGTGCTCATTATATGTAATAAACATATTTTCTATTTAGAATTTTTATCTAATGAAGAACATGACAATGCGAAAGGCAAATGTTTAATTTATTTTTTTGACATATATCATTAGTGCCCCTGTCGAAAAATTATAAAATAATAAAAATCCATCTATTTATTTCGTAATATTCTTCTTGCGTTATTTGTTATAATTTGTTATTTATACACAAAGGGAAAAGGATAAACTAATACAGTTTAATTTGATCTATTGTATATGTGAAGGAAGATGGCAGCTTATATATTATGTTACTAAGTGCTTTCACAGGTTTTTTTTAAATATGCTTTAAGGTTCAATTAAATTGTATCTACTTCTTCAGTGAAATGAGTCAGTCCTGATTTTGCCTGCTTTTTAATTATGTATCACAAAACCATAAATATTTGTACATCAGTAATCTATATGAACGTGTTTGAAATGTAACATGTCGGAATATGCACAGTTTTTCTGTTTATTGGCTACCAGAGAGTGGAGGATACAAGGAATAGGCTAGGAATGAAATAATGATGAGTATGACATTGCAAAATGCTGCAAATGAAAGCAAACACATGGCTCCTAGAGACAGTGTTACTGAATAAAATCTGAGCAGTTTCCTTATTGCCTGCAACACCATCACCCACACATTCACCAGGGATTAATGCTGTAACTAGAAGTTAATGGTACTCACAGCAAAAAAACTGCTAAGGCCCCCCGCAGCCATTTCCCATTTCATCTGTAAGAACCTTGCCTCAAGTGACTCTTAAGAGACACATTTCAGTTTTTTATGCAGACACCAGTGCCTCTATGGACCTTGTATACCTCCTGGGCCCCCAGCCAGTTTGCTTAATCCATTTTTCAAGTATTTTTTTTTAAACTGGGCATCTGAAAACTCTTGGAGGCTGTGTGAGTATGCAGTGGACTCCTGATATCATAGTCGCTTTGAAGCATCCAAGTCACTGAGGGGTATATTTACTAAAGGGGTGAAAATGAAAATTTGGAGTAATTTCACCAAAAATCAAGATTCCCCTCAACATTTACTAAAAGGAGAATACAACAAATTTTGGAAAATTAACTGCAAACAGGGCAGGATTTCTGTGCCGGGCGCCCCTATGTCGCACGGTCCAATCAACCGGCCGTGCAGTACTATCGCCTGCCCGCTCTACTCCCCTCCCCCGCACATAAGGGCCTGCAAATTGGGGACACGCAGCTCCCCATGAAGCGGCTGGATGGCATGCCGCCCCTATTTTTTTGTCGCCCTAAGCACGGGACTTTGTGTCCTCGCCACAAATCGGGGCCTAACTGCAAATTCTCTTTGCATGTGTGTAAATTTCCATCTCTTCTCCAGGTGAGATTTACCATTATAAAGATAGCAGGAATCCTATCATCATCATCTTTTTCTCTATATAATTCTAGTGTAGCAGGATCTCTGGCTACGACCAAAAGATCGTCTAAGTAATGGTAAAGCTCTATGTTTTGCTTTCTCAGTCTTGCGATTAAGACTACTAGCACCTTCGAGAACGTTCTGGAAGATGTGGAGAGGCTGAAGGGTAAGCAACTGAACTAAAGATGCTTCCCCTGGAAGCAGAATCTGAGAAAACGCTGATACTCGATGGCAATGGGGACGTGTAAATATGCGTCCCTTAAGTCTATGGAAATGAGCCAGTCCCCAGGGCTTACTACTTTTTTGATTGTCTGGGTCGACTCCTTCTTGAATGCACAGGGTCTTCTAAACTTATAGACAAAATATCTGGGGAAGGATCTGAAATGGCTGAATCAGATCTAGAAGGGGAAGCCTGTGAAACAGATCATCAGATTTTGTCTTGGCTGGAACAGGCTGGTCTAGATCCCCATCATGGAGCTCAAGAATGCACTGCTTGCATAGCCTCTCCCCCTTCACTGCTGGATTCTTACAGATTCACCACCACTTCAGATTCAACATCAGAAGTAACTTTTCTTTAGGATAAAGATTCCTCCATCTAAAACAAGAAAAAATCATAATAAGGAGTAGTACCATACACCTCTTTTCATAGAAGACGTACCTACTAGTGACTCACCATGCACGTAGGGGCGGCAAAGATCTCGGTAGCCAGCTTTTTGCTAGGGAGCCTGAGCGCAGCATAAAAACGACTGGGATAAAAGCACAGAAGCTGGGGCCGGATGTCTTAAATTGGTGCCAACAGCGTGCACGCACGACACAGACGCTCAGGTCGTGTGCACGTGCCCGAACGCTGCTCGTGTTGCCAGTGCCGGGCCAACCCAACCAGGCGCCCTAGGCAGCCTGGCCGGGCAAAGCGCCCAATACGCGAGTGCGCAGGCGCGAAAAAACACCAGTGCGCATGCGCGAAAAACACCAGTGCGCATGCATGAAAAACACCAGTGCGAATACGCAAAAAGCCACCAGTGCGCATACGCGAAAAAGACAAGTGCAAAACAAAGATTGCACACGTCGGCCAGAGCAGGGACTGGACTAGGGGGTAGGAGAGGCACAAAAGGTGCGTGCCTGGCGCCCCTCCAGCTTTGCGCTCTAGGCACGTGCCTACTCTGCCTACCCCTAGTTCCGGCCCTGCGTATTGCATCAAACAATGAGAAGCTAAGCTAAGGGGCACATTTACTAAATTCACTGAATTGTTTTTTGACAAATTTTTGCTAACGATACAATTCGCAGCAACATTTCCTTCACTTCACTAGCAAAATACCTCAGCGCTGGAGAACTATTGCGTTGTTTCGCTCAGGTGAACGATTGTTGATCTGCTTATTTATCAAAATGTGAAAGTTTCTATTCGTTACCCTTTTCACCAGATTCTGACTGGTGAATTAATAAGATGAAGCTACAGCCTCAACATTATTATGTCAATTACATCATATCCTGTATTTCAAAAAAGTCATAAGCAAAAGTCAAAACGCTGGCGTTTTTTTTTTTCATATTTAAAGTGGGATTATGTTTACAAGTTGTAACTGCTAATCATATCTGATTTACACTTTTTTTAACAGTTAAAGCTCATGCCACATTTGTTTTAGGGTAGGCTCATGGCCTAGGACAATAGAGGATCTCTATTCTCTTCATTTTGCTACCTTGGACATTTTTAACAATAAGTGGCCACTTCCAGCAATTTCACCAACATCACTAATAAATACATACATATGACCTTTATATACCCACTGAATTTAAATTGACGTAAACATAAGTAATTGAGTATAAATGATAGTTTCCTAGTTTCACTAGAAAGAAAATAACACTAGAGAAAATTAACTAAGAAATTTTTGTGCCAACAAATCATCACTGACTAAAGTACTCCAGCATTCTTTTGCTGAGACGTAATTGCGCATTTTGATGCGTATTCGACTTCCGAAGTGAAAATTTGCACATAAGTAAATGTGCCTATAATTTTCCAAATATGTCAAATTCTCTAGAAAATTTTTCCCACTACAATTGTAAGGGGGGAATTTATTGTGAATTTACAGCAGGAGAAAATTAAACATAATTCTCTTGAAAAAAGTGTACTTACATTTTTAGTAAATATGAGATGTGTTATGAAAATACACCTGGCGAATTAAGGTGAACTTTGATGAAGTTAGATTTGGAGAAATCAGCAGCACCAATGCTTACTGTGATTAAAGTATAGGTTATCACACTTGCTCCAAAATCTATCTAGTTAATGTCAAATTTGCAACTCTGCCAGCCAAAAGTTTTAGTTTCCAAGGACTGCGTTTGTCATCTAATACATTACACAAGGGATTACTTGCTACACTGCCTTTCTAGCAATTTCATTCACCCCACCAATGGCCTTCACAACTACAATAGACTCTCATTCATCAAGATGGGCAAGAGTAGTTGACAGTTGCATTATGTTCCCTTGGTGGATGCAAAGTGCATGCCCCTACCAATATCATAGTGATACTCTCCAAGAGGGAAAAAGCCACCACTCACTGTTGAATCCACTTATAATAGCTAAGGGAACAGATTCATTTATTCAGTCGTTGTTTTCATTGTCTGTATGCTTGATAGGTTTTTATTTATACTTAATTTATATAGCTCCAACACTTTTCTGCAGTACATTACCTCGATGTTACATAATTCATCCGGTCGCTTCCCCAATGGAGCTTACAATCTGAGTTCCTTTTTACATTCACACAACCCACTGGAGTCAACTTCATCAAAAGTTAATTAACCAGTCTGTATGTTTTTAGAATGTGGGAGGAAATTAAAGTACATAGAGGAAAGCCACACAGGGAGAGCATACACAATTATTGCAGATATTGCAATAATTGCAGGCAAGCTAGCATCCAGTAGTACAAGGTACAAAGCCCATACAAAGCCCATAATTTTGCCTAGTTGTCAATATTTGGAATTAAACTGTCAGGAAAAGTAGGGGCAGACGATAGACCACAGGGACTGCTTTCGCTAATGCTGCAGAGAAATTATTCCTCCAAGAAGGAGGTGGGGAGCGGGCGACAGGGAGAGGAGTGGCCGGGTAGGGGTTGCAGTGTGTTCTAGGTCCCTCTGAAAATATTTTGGTGGGGGGCCCAGCACCCTGTTGTTACACTGCTGCAGAGAGCAATCATATATTAATTGTCCATAAAGATTTTTTTTCTGTGTTTTACAGAGAATTCACTTAAAGTAATACATGATACCTACACACTCAAAATCTAAAACTAAAACACATCACCCTAACACCCAGCCACCAACTTACATACAGCACAACAATCTTTGTCTGAAACCCAACACCCAACCTGTAGATGCATCATGTGACCAAAGCTGCTCTCAGAAGCTGCCAAGCAATTGGAATAATAAGTAATTATTTTAATAAATAACATCATTTGTCAGGCTCTGAGCATCAGTTTGACATGCTGCACTGATCCCAAATGGAATTTCTAAGTAAAAATGTTGATTCATTACCATAAACCTGGCAGGAGACAGGATCTCTTTTTCTCATTTACAGCTTTCTCTCTCTCTCCTGCTTGCCGATGACTCTCTCCTTCATAGTCCCTTCGCCTTTCCAAGAGATTTATCTACCAGCATCCAGAATTCAGATATACCACATACATATGATATTGTTTTACTAAGGCAGCGACAGAATAAAATGCTCTTGCAGTATTGTTAGTTTGTTTTGTTCATATGAGTGGAATCCAAGGTGGTGAATGAAGCAACATAGCAAATTAAACTGGAATGGAATTATTAAAAGTACGTTAAGTTATATGTGATTATATAACAATGATTTTACCAACGTATCTTTTTCTTACATGCATTTATTTAAAGTTATGTGCTCCTGTGCAGCTGAAAGGCTTAGCATTTTTTATTCTCACTTGTTTAACTTAGGGTAACATCAAAAGGTAGCCAATGCCAAAACTTGCAGTATCTACTGTAAGTAAAGACTTTATTACTCATTTACTATGGGCAGAAAAGCAAGTGCTCAAGACTTAATGGACACAATTTGCATTTCTAAAAGGTCATACAGAAAGTATTTAAAGGACAATTAAAGCCTAACATGACTATAGCTAGAAATGGTTAATTTTATATATTGACCTTACCATAACAGTCCAGAGATTTAGCAGTCCAATAACAGTAATGGTTCAGGCATTCAAACTTGTCAACAGGGGGTCACCTTCTTGGATCTTGTAAGGCTGTCTTTTAAATGTCACTGGGACTCACATGCTCAGTGTGCTTCAGGCAGCTGTTCTATGCAGGGCTTCCTTGAACCTGTCAACCCCATGTTTTGTGCTGGATGTTTTGAGTTTCTTTGCTAGCCAAAGGCAACCACAGCCCTTAGCAGTGAAGATCTGTGCCTCTGAAGATGCCCCCTGTAAAGCCCCATCTTCCTTTCTGCTGAATCACACACAATGCTCTGGGTAGTTATGTATTCCTTTAGAAGGGTCTAGACAAGACCAAAAGATCGGTTTCTGTTGTGCAATGTGTTTCAAATAAAGTTTTTTTAAAAAAGTTTTTTTATATAGGGTGTGCCGGTCTGAGTAGGTCCTGCCAGCTGACATGGGGGCACCCATTCCGAAGAAAGAAAAAAAGGTGGCTCCGTCTAAATATTCGGAAGGGGTTTTTTTCAGTGATATCTGTGGAATTCTCTCCATGAATCAGTCTTACTAGTTGATACATTCGATAGCTTTAAGAAGGGACTGGATGGCTTTTTTACCAAGTGAGAAAATACAGGGTTACTGAAAATAGCTCTTTGTGGGAAAGAGGCCCCTTAGTGGGGCCGAATGAATTTAGGCTGGGGCCCCCTCCCCCTGGTTGTACGTGTTTAGGCACTCCTCACTCCTACCCCTCCCACCCCCCTTGTGGCTAGAACAATGGGCTAGTAAGTCTCGGCGGGAAAAAGGGGGGCGGGAGGAGGGAGCTGAGGGGAGTGTCGTGGGGGTGGTTTAGGGGTTAAAAGGAGAAGCAGAGCAGGAGAGCGGGTATTAACTGTTGTTTTTTGTCTCCCACCCTCCCACCCTAGGAGAAGATGGAAGAGAAATATGGTACTCCAGGGTTCTTGGAACCGATCGCCTTAGAGGGGTCAGGAAGGAATTTTTCATCAGGATGCAAATTGGCTATAGGCTCCTGAGTTTTTTGCCTTCCTCTGGAATGCCATTATCTGTGTAGGTCAAAGATAGTAGTTCCCCTGACGCAGCTGCGGTTCCACATTGGGCGTCAGCACGGCTCCGGAAATGGTGAGATTTACAGTGCAGGCCTACCTTTGGAGAGTCACTAGCGTGGATCAGACTGAGACTGCACGGTCTTGTCTGAGTTCAGCTGAGAGGCTGGGTTAGCGCCACTATTGCACATGATAGGGAGCAAGAGGATGGGTAACCGTAGGTCACAGAGTGCGTTTTGCCCTGAATCTCTGCTCCCTGTAAGTCGGTAAAGGTATGGGCGGAGGCCCAGAGGAAATGATAGGAGCCGCAGCTGTGGGTCAGGGGTGCCTAGTCCTTTTGTGAATTTGTAAATAAAGAACGTGACCTCCACAGATTTTGCCACTATTCATGTGTTTGTGTTTTTATTTAATTGAAATGTTATGATTCAGTTAAGGTAAAGTTAAAAGAAGGGAGTAGGGGGATCCTTAGCCTAGTACAAGATGATCCAGGCTCTGGTCCGATTTTGAGGAGTCAGGAAGGAATTTTTTTCCCCCTCTGAGGCAAATTGGAGAGGCTTCAGAAGGGTTTTTTGTCTTCCTCTGAATCACTATCATTTAGGCAGATTATAGATAGACATACAAGGCTGAAGGTTGACATGCACCTTTTTTCAACCTAACTTACTATGCAATTCACACTTCCATACCTACACCTTGCAATTAAATGCTGGTTGCTTTGCTGAATAAGCTAAATAAATACTGGACGCATTGGAGTGCCTGGAGGAGATGTTACTTCCTGGGCTCCCTTTGTATGTTGCACCTATATTAATGCAGTAAAATTGTGAATGCAACTTGCTTGTGATTTACATAAAAACAATCATTCTCTATAAAAGTTGCACTTTTATTGAACCTCAACCATAGATCCTCTCTGTAAATGAGCCTGGATGTCTATTGAAAAGCATGCTGAATGCATGTATGTTCGTTTTTTTTAATGCACTGAAACACATCAGCCAACTGATCCAGTTTCATTCTGCCTAGTGACAATGACCATTCAGCTCTGAATTTTGACACTTATTTTATATGTTTAATTGGTGCATATTTATGCATTTGATGCATGCTCAGAGTATTTTAACAGAGAAATTCATGTTGAACTTTCCCTTTTGCACAGCATTCTAAAAACAGAATGTAAAAGTAAGCAGCACAGAGGGCTTGTCTGAGCCATTACTAAATGAGGCATCATATTCTCTAGAAAACAGCCACACTTTATTTTAATGGCTTTTAATCAAATGTGAATTATTGAACATAAGCGTGCACAGGAACATTTTTTTGGGCAATGCATAAAATCTGCACAGGCAGCACATTTAGCTCCCTGGTGGATCCTCTAGTATTCAGACTGCAGCACAGCACAAAGGGGCCTTTTGCTGGTCACTGGTATAGTACGATAATTTCATGTGTGTCCTAGTTTAACTGAGTGGGTTGGGATAACCAGTGCTTATTGAATGTGTTTTCCTTATGAGTTATACAGACCTGCATGAGGCAACCATCTCTAAATGATTGGCTAGGGCTGGGGGTGTGGTTGTCAAAGAGGAATATAGCTTAGCAAGGTCCATTTAAGAAATAAGGTATAAATAACTCAAATATCTAGAAAAAGACCACATATAAATCGTAAATGCTGCTAAATCAACACACCGAACAACATATCAAAAGTGCACCAAGCAATGCTTCCTCTTTCATTCTCAGTGAGTTTCTTAGCTTGCACATAAATATCTAGATAGGGACCTTACAACAAGGAATTTACAAATTTTCAGGGAAATGTTCACTTATGAATGAAATCACAAAATCAAATTCACCTGAATTTTTCAGTGCTTTCTCCAACTTCCAAGTGTTAAACTGTCTCAGATAAGCCCAATAAATAGTGAATGGAATCTTACAGCAGACCCTTTAGCATTTTCCAGAACTTGCAAATTGCGAGTTCTGGAAAATGCTAAAGGGGCTGCTGACAGACTCAATTGGGAATTGTTTTAAAAGAGAAGGAAAGGCTAAAATTAAGTTAGCTTTATCAGAAAGGTCTATATAAATGCACCAGTAAAACCATAAAGAAATGCAGCTCTGAGTCCTGTGTCAAAAGAAACACAGCATTTCTTTCCTTCTATTGTGTACATATGGGCTTCCTGTTTTTAGCATAAACTTCTAGGGCTTGAGCTTGAGCATGCTCAGTTTGCTCCTCCCCTCCCTTTTCCTCCTCCCGCCTTCCCTCCCTGCTGTGATCTGAGCCCAGAGCTATGAGGGAGCAGGGAGAGACTCAGACAGGAAGTGATGACTTACCAAGCTAATATGGCAGCTGCTATCCTAAACAAACATAGAGAGCTTCTAGAGTTGTTTACTCAAGTATAGTAAAGCATTCTGCAGAATAAATATAGTATTATAGCTTGCATTATTGTGGCTAATCTATTGGCAATAAACTGCTTCAGTAGCTTTCCTACTCCTTTAAAGGAAACCCTCTATAAGAGGACATGCTCACCAAGAGACTGCTGGTTTTGTATTTAGTTACAGTAGAGCTCAGGTAAGGGAGCACTTTTTTAAGAATGACATTAAAATTTCAGAAAAATAGGCAGTCACACTGGGACATGTTAGTAGACAAATGCTAAAAAAAATGCCATTTTTATGAAATGTTGCTTGCCAATGGCCCCCTAAGCTTTAAAGTCTGGGGCTTGTGATTCCACTTGTCATTCAACACTTTATTGTAGATTCTATATTTGAAGGACAAGGTAAGGCAAATTGCCTGGGGGTCCCAGGTCATTTATTAGGCTGGTGCTACTCTGTGTAAAAAAAAAAAAACACCACCTTGGGGTTCTTCTTATCGGAACACAGTGTCAACATTTTAGTTTGTTCTCCCTTGCGATGCATGTGCCATAAAGTCAACTAAAAAATTATTATATACATTTAATTTAATTTAATATTACTTATATTAGACATGTGGCAGCTCTTGTAAGCTCATATTATTTACTAATTGTCACTTTTCCTTTAAAATCATTTTGCTTGCTTTACCTGAATGGGCAACAAGTTGGTTTACTTTCAGTAACAGTTTTGTATTTTTCAGGAGTGCACACCCCAGATTGCAGTCCCAGCTCTGCCCAAAGCTGCTTGTATTTGAGGAATATTCAGGTGCATTATCAGCCTTATGCATGGTGGGGATATTCATTTGGGTGCAATTTACAGGGAACAGGAAACTGGCCTGTTACCGCTGATGAGTGAAAAGGGGGTATATATGGGTGACACAATAAATCACAGTTTATATGTCTCACTGGGACAGCTTACAAGCCCCAACTTGCTAACATGTAGTAGCCATTGGGTATATTATATTCCTTTAAATGTGAGTAAACTGGAATTGAATGTATATGTTAGAGGTCTTGGAAGCATTGCAATCATTAGCTTGTGTAATTATGGGATGCTGCTGTCTCAAAGGCATGATTCCTGTGACTTATCTCCTAATGCCATAGAGAATCTATAGGTGTCAACAAAACAATTTTTCTTCCAAATCTACATGACTGGTACTACAGTATTTTTCCTGTGACAGTTCCAATAAGGAAAAATAAGTTACATATCTCTCTCTTTTCCCTACTGTTCATCTTTCGATAGTAAACTTCATCTGCCCTTCTTGAAATAAATGCCTTTCCCTAGCTTCATTTTGTGCTTTCTCCTGTTCTTCACTAGCTTGTTTTATCTCCCTTATCTCCTCAACAATTTGAGCTCCTCTGCTTTGCAATTTCCTCCTCTTGTGTTCTCGCTCCCCTTGTTGGCCAGTTTCCTGCCACTGTACCATATTATTTTCAATCATCTTTTTTTCATGTTTCTCCAGCCATGTTTTCTATTATTGCGTTAACTCATCAGCTGCTGTAGAAGCAGATCCACTTTCCTCTTGGCAGCAATCAAGATGCCACTGGAGAGGGGGTTAAACACATTATTGCCACTGAATCCACTGCAAATAAATGCAGCAACTGTTGAACGTTTGTAGCCAATTCATTTGCAAAAACACCTTCTCATTTAGTATAGAGGAATGGAAAGTGTTTCTGGGTGTGCCAGGGGATCTGAATATGCTTCATGTCACAACAAGATATTCTCACAATTCTGATATAAAGGTAAAGAACCAGCTTATCTACAGCAAACTGTGAATAACAGAAAGCCTATGAGATAAAGTTTAGCATAAATTAAGTGTAGAGGAAGCCAAGAAATCTCTGAAATGGTCCCATGGGATTGAATTCAGGAGCAATATTTAAGGGGCTGTACATTGTGCTTAGTATATATATATATATATATATATATATATATATATATATATATATATATATATACTGTTTTAAAGAAGCCACATCGGCCTGAATGTGTGAAAGGGGTATTGAGCGGAAGGCACGGGAAAGGTTGTTTGGACAGTTGGGAGCCTGGAGAGGGATGGTTTTTGGACAACTAGATCAAATGGACACTTTCTATACCAGGGCAGCAGGTGTGTCTAGGTGGTGGTGGTGGGGGGGGTTGTCAGAGAGGTTGGTTAGGAGGGTGTTGCTTTTAAAAGGGGATCATTGTAAGAAAGGTATATCTCAGCGGTGGTCGTGATCCTGTGAAGCAGTGGCGTGAAGGGTGGAAATATTCTGTTTTTGAACAGTGTGTATTGCACTACCTTGGGTCTTTTGTTGGCAGTTGTGTGAACCTGAGGCAAGGAAACACCACACACCCATGAAATGTTGTGCTTCACCACGTGTCCAATAAAACTAATATCACACACAATGTCACAGTCTACAGCCTACTGCTTTTTATCTTCTTTTGACAACTGTGTGTATCTAGTCAGCACATTTGCAGAAGACACACTGTAATTGTAATCACACGGCAACTTGTCCTTTAGTGTTATAGGCTAGGGATGAGGGTTCAAGAAGGGTATAAAATATTATGCTATATTGATGCAATCGGTTATTTCTTGAGATGGCAATAGCCTAGCCAAAGTTCATGGATTATTTCCTGTTAAGAAAATTTAATGTGGCCTTTATTAGCCAAAGATAAAACTGTGTTGGTCTAATTTATTAATCATCTAGCCTTCCACTGTCATGTTCGCTACCTGTCACTGTTAAACTTGGAGACAAAGTGTAGTATCAATTAATCTTTTCTGTTCATTTTGTTTACATGGAATAAGGCGGGTGACTGATTTGCTATTAAAAATAGGGATGCACTGAGTCCAGGATTCCGTTCAGGATTCGGCTAGGATTCGGCCTTTTTCAGCAGGATTCGGATTCGGCCGAATCCTTCTGCCTGGCCGAACAGAATCCTAATTTGCATATGCAAATTAGGGACAGTAAGGGAAATCGTGTGACTTTTTGTTACAAAACAAGGAAGTAAAAAATGTTTTCCAATTCCTGGATTCGGATTCTGTTCGGTATTCGGCCGAATCTTTCCCTAAGGATTCGGGGGTTCGGCCAAATCCGAAATAGTGGATTCGATGCATCCCTAATTAAACATAAAGACACACCTACAAAATAATAGAATCAGTATTTTTAAATCAGACTACTGTATCAAAGCAAATGAAAAAAAATAACTAGAATGTGAAGCAGTCATTCAGAGGGGAGTCTCTTTTCACATTAGAAGCCAACACTTTGATCAACAAAACTGAGCTTTACTCACACATTGTATTGCATGTGCCTGGAGAACGTTCTCTTAACTGCCTTAATCATTTCTCCACATACATTCTGCCTGGGATTAAAGTAACTATGCAAATTATTAGAGCTCATTTAAATTCTCAGGGCTATGCCGGCAAGTTGTCAACAGTGACATTTTCTACGCAAAAGCCTGTTGGTGTTTTTGCAGCAAATTCTTTTTTTGTGGCATTTTTTTCAGTACAGAATACATTGTAGTCTATGGGCAGTGTTTCACTGTGCAAAATACACAGGGGTCTATAGTCTATATTCACAGATGGCAAAATGTGGAATTTCACAGTGACTCAATACCTGCCAACTAATTAATACTATCTATGTATTTAATTAAATTCATGGTCCCGACAGTAGCAGGGGAGGCACACAAGCACAAATTTAGAATACATTTAAACTTTATATTCAAAATATGGTGGCACACATGCACAAACACAGATGTACCCACATACATTTCCATTTCATGGGAGGAACAAGTACTGCTCTAGTGTGCCACTGTTTTTTGTTGCTTTTTAAAAGATCCCCTGTGTGTGCATGGCTGGCTCATGTGAAAGTTTAAAAGACACAAAAGGTTTTTTTTTGCAAAAACAATGAGTTGAATCAAATGAGTATACATATATTATTGCGGGATGACAACTGGGACTGCTGAACATGATAAAAAGATAAAGAGATATAGCAACCAATGGTTACAGTGTCTTGATAGCAGCACGATTAAAACAACCTTTTAGAAGCATTAGTGGTACTTGCAGGAGGGAGGAGGAGTAGTGATGGGCGAATTTGCGCCGCTTCGCCAAAAAATTCAGGGATTTCGCGCGAAATTCGCGAAACGGCGAAAAATTCGCGAAACGGCGCCGGCGTCTCGTTTTTTGACGCCGGCGCCCGAATTTTCGTGGGCGTTTCACGAATTTATTCGCTGGCGGCGAATCCCGCAAATTCGCCGCAAATTCGCGCCTGGCGAATAAATTCGCCCATCACTAAGGAGGAGCAAGGCTATTTTAACTAATTTAGCTAAGTGAGGCATGGAGGGGTATCAAGGCCCAGTGGATGTTGTCATATAGGCCAAATACTCAAGAAGTACCGTAAGTGATCCTGTTTTGATTATATGCTATTCAAGATTCAAACTCTGTTACTATTGACTCTTTTTGCCATTTCATCAGAGTAGAGGGGATATTGATTTCCAATTAAATGTTATCACTGACCAGACTCCCTGGTTTGCTAAGTCTTGGTTGAGAGCTTTTATGTATCCAGGACCAGCAAAAGGTAAGTAAATCCTTTTGAATTGGTTGGCATAGATACTGAAACAATAAGTCTCTCACTTCATCCCAAATGGGCTGAATCAGGGAACACGAACAAAGAATATGTTCCAAAGTTCCTAAAACCTGACATCCCCCCCCCCCCCCCAGCATGATGGGGATGATTAGGAAATAGTCTATAAAGTTGTTCTAGAATATTGCACCAATTCATCATTTTGTAAATATGCTTCCCACTGTCTGGTGGACATAATTACATTTTTCACATTTGCCTCAATTGATGTCCTGGTGTCATCCCTTATAGAAGTAGAGGGGATTCCCTTGGTAAAAGTTAGGATTTGTGAAGTATACTGTATGATCACTGTAGGCCATGGGAGATCCGCTCGTTTGGCGACATGTAAAATGCCAGTGAAAAAGCATTTGCAGGAGATTAGACACCAGTGGTAAAAGAGATTATCGCAGGTGACTAATCTCCACACGTGGCACTACCCTTTATCTAATAAATGTCTTTGTATATCTCTCTCATTTCTGCAGAAATGCATTCTAATCCAAAGAAAATTGTTAATTAGTATGTTTGTTATTTATTGCAGTAATAGTAGCAACAGAAACTTTGTTAATAGAATATATTAAATTACAGATTTGGAACAACATTTGTGTGCCTCCACATGAGATGAGAACTTTAGGTTTATGTTGTTGATAAACTCTGTTTAATTTCATGGTTAATATCTACACAATTGGCACTGACAGTAGCAAAGCTGAGATGCTATAGGTACAAAATATTACAAGGTAACAAGCTCCTGACGTGATGATTCTGCTTTACAGAGACAACTAAACAAACTGAGGGAAGATAAGGACACCATGTGGCACTGGACAATTAACTGGCAAATTAGTTTCAACACTGACAAAACCAACTTTATATGATGCATCAGGGGAGCAAACTAGGCATGCAGCTTTTGTACTCCATAGTTTCTGCTGAGTGAATAATTGATGGCTAAGGCTAAGGGAATTGTAGCAGTCTGCATTAGTCCTGGGCCAGGGCAGAGTGGGCATTTGCTCGGGTTCTCCTTATTCAGAGGTTTTCACGTTGCTACAAAATACCCTTGGTAAAGTTCAAATGATATCAGTGTTCAAGCCTCATTTTTGTGTTATTATAATCATGTACAGTATTGATAAAGCACCAAATTATTCTGCAGCTCTGTACAATGGAAAGAAGTATATTCTCTCAGGAATATCAACCTACAACCCTCCAGTAATTATTGAAGTAGAGCTCCCATTTTCTCTCACAGGTAAAGACAGGATATTGCTGAATTACATAGTTTTATTTTATTTCTCAGTCTGAAGCTCCCAGCAGCGTTTTAACTATAGAGGAAGCATACCTTGCACCGTGGTAGCGGTGGTGGTGGGGTGTATCTGCTTCCTTTGTAGGGGGGCAACCACAGTGATTTTGGCCCTGGAGGGGTGAGGTCCTTGGGAAAAGATTTTGTGGGGGGCCTGGGCCACCAAAGTTATGCTACTAGCTCCCAGATCTCTTGTATCACCAAGGATACTTATTGCTTAAAGGAAAACTATACCCCCAAAATGAATACTTAAGCAACAGATAGTTTATATCATATTAAGTGGCATATTAAAAAATCTTACCAACCTGGAATATATATTTAAGTAAATACTGCTCTTTTACATCTCTTGCCTTGAACCACCATTTTCTGATGGTCTGTGTGCTGCCTCAGAGATCACCTGACCAGAAATACTTTAACTCTAACTGTAACAGGAAGAAGTGTTGAAACAAAAGACCCAACTCTGTCTGTTAATTGGCTCATGTGACCTAACATGTATGGTTTGTTGGTATGTTTGTGAGTACAGTGAATCCTACGATCCCAGGGGGCAATTTTCTATTTATGATTACCCAATGGCACATACTACTAGAAAAGTATATTACTATGAAAATGGTTTATTTACATGAAATAGGGTTTTACATATGAGCTGTTTTATGTGATATTTTTCTATAGAGACCTACATTGTTTGGGGGGTATAGTTTTCCTTTAAGTGGTGGTATCTATAAGACTGCCTTTTTTTTAGCTGGTATGATTATTGACAGTTCTGGATCTAGTCCTATGACAGGTGGCCATTTGCTATATCAAGCTGGACATGACACACGTCCTATGACACTGATTGGGAATAAAGTTTCTGAGTTTTCTCATGGTACAAAGTTTCATGTGGTACATGGCCTCACAAAAGTTGGATCATCTGACCATATTTGTGCACCACCTGGTGGCCTGAAGACATCCTGCCCTACTGCCAGTCCCCTAACTTGCATGACATTTAGATGTTCAAGTTGTCGATTGCTGGTTACGTTTTTTAATATAGCACTACGTGCTTTTTCAATGTGCTTTTTTGAAGGCCCCTTACCCTATACTTGTATTTAGTCCTGTGGGTTTTCTTAACTGGAGTTTTTGCTTTCCATGGTATAAACCAAAGAATTTTATATAGCATAGTTTGTAACTCATAGTGGGACAGAGTTGTGGATTGGCAGGGGGACTCTTTGAACATCTTTGAACATGTGTTTGCTTTCCATAACGGAGGATGCTACGCTTTGACAGATTCAAGGACACCAAGAGACAGACCACACTGCAATGCAGGGGGAGAGTGGAGGTAGGCAATATGCCATCAAATGCTGAATTGCAGACCTTAAACCTGAATAGCAACACAAGCATTAACCTCTGCCGTGAATCACAGTTTTTAACAGCAAAATAATTGTGAGTTTCGGTGTTTTTACCGCCTAAATCTCTATGTTTCTAGTGAAACTGTGAAATGTAATCCAGTCTGTTGCATTACACAGCGGTCAGGACGTGATTTTCTTTTCTTATTTGGCTACAATCCTTATCTGGTTTAAATAACTGTTAATAAAGCTCTAAACACAGCATCTCCATTACCTAAATGATGGTTTCAAGCAATCTCTCCTAATGGTCTTTAATTTTGTCTCTCCTCCAGCACTTAAGGGCAGTGAGGTGTTCTAGCTAGAGCTGTCTGATGTGGTGGTTAGTTTCTAGTTTGACAAAACATGCTTACTCTTCTTCTCAAGTCACGTGCAGCAGTCTCTTCCAAATCCGCTCATTTATCTCAGCATTGCTAGTTATTTCCCAGAAACAAGCGGCCTCCTCTGGCTGCTCTCATTTTTCTGCAATCAAACATAAGGACTAAAATGGAAGAAACACAGATAGAGAAGCAACAATGACATTAAACACTACTTTGTTAGAAGAGGAGGAACATTCCCAGCTTCATTAATGGGCACACACCAGCTACCCTCAAAAGAGATGGATTGTTTCTACTCTTTAGTTTAGCTGTTAACAAAATGAGAAAAGCAGCAAGACAAAGAGAAAAAAGGAGAACACAACAGAAATACAGGATACTTGGAATGGAGGTGAGCATTATAAATGATTTCTTGTTGAGTTAATTATTTATAAAACTCAATTAACCACCTTTTCTGGAAAAAAATCCAGCCTTCCTATATTTTTATCTTTCTTCCATATTAATAATGTTGGCACCAGCCATAAAATACCTGCCAAGTGGCAACCTTATACTCAAGTAATGTCTGGGCTATATTATTTCAGATACTCAAGATTTTCTAGATGTGTCACTGATATTTCACATGATCAGGTAGCCTTCCCTTATGACCACCCATAGCTTTTCTTTCAAACTCATATTACTCAGTAGGAGGTGTGGCCCATCAGGTGACACTGTTTGACACTGGTTTTTGTCCGAAATTTGTGGGTTTTGGACGACAATTCAAAAAAGACACACAATTTGAATTGTTGCACAATTTCATCACAACTTTTCCCGCAAGTGCTTTTATGTTTGGATTTTTTAGATTAAGGCCATTTGTTATTGGGAGTTTGGTCAAATATTTTTTTTAATAAAAGTGAGAAAAAACAGTTTTTCAACTGCAACCAGGTACAGATTATACCACATAAAAAATTATGAGAACATTTCAGAGATACAGCCAATCTACAGTTATTGGTCAGATAAGCCGAGCAATGTGCCATTTAAATATGTGAAAGAGAAGACACATGTCAGGGACTTGTATGAGCACTATATCTGCCTGAAATACACAAGAGACCTTTAAAGAATCAGTGTATGGAGAACTGTACAGTGGTGACAAGGAAGGACAATTTTGAATCCTCCTGTCATATGATAATACCTGCCCCATTATGGAATGGGATGGAAACACCTCTTGCAGTTGTAGGTATAAAATTAAAAAACTGTGGCATCACTAGGCATTTACAATTTGTATTTAATGTGCTGCTGTTTAAAGAAAAGATTAGAGCTAATAGGTAGCTAAATCAGCTTTCTTTGTTTTTCATGGTTATATTATACCAGCACAGGAAACAAAGAATTCTACTGTTAATCCTTTCCTTTTTAAGTAACATCTACTAGTCATTCCTGCCTTTGTTGTAAATATCCCTCAGTTAGTGTTCTCTGAGTCAGTTTCCCTGATGATAAATCTGTTGCATGGTGTACCATGGGCAACAATAACTTTTGTACTAATGCCCGAATTATCCCTGTATACGTATGGGATCTGTTATTCGTAAACCTGTTATCAAGGTAGCTCCAAATTACAGGAAGGCCATCTCCCATACACTCCATTTCAATCAAACAATTTAAATATTTAAAAATGAATCCCTATTTCTCTGTAGTAATAAAACATTACCTTGTACTTGCTTCGCTGAAAAAATCGCGAATTTCGCGAAACAGCAAAAAATTCGCGAAACGGCGCCGGCGGCGGTTTTTTTGATGCCAGCGCCCGTTTTTTGACGCCGCCGAATTTTTTCCACGAATTTTCACGGGCGTTTCGCGGATTTATTTGCTGGCGGCGAATCGCGCAAATTCGCTGCGAATTCGCGCCTGGCGAATAAATTCGCCCATCACTAAAGATAGGGTATATGGGATATCGCTTGCCTAAGCCCTTCTTCCAACAGAACATTCCCCATAATCCTATGTTCGAGAACATGTCCATCTACTTTATAAAGCAAGAGTGGTTGGCAGCACCCAGGAGGAGGTTCCTTCAGGGGATGTTTACAGACTATCGTCTTTAGAGCTGTTTTTATATAAAAGAATAACTATTTGTAGCCCCCACTTCTTTTTCGTACCTCACCCCGCACTAAACTGTACTAATGACTTATTATATTGCCTTTATCTTCTCTCTTTAACAGATACCATCCCCCCATACACGGGAACATAAGTACAGAGAGTGCAAAAGAGCTTTCAGACTCTTCTTTCATTTCTAAAGTTATATTGAAAAGACACTGGAAACTTGGTCTAGACATTGTTGTAACAGGTTGCTGTTTCCATAGTAATCATGCAGTATAAAGTAAGATGGATTTGTCAGCAAATAACAAATGAATATAGCATACAGCAATGCTTTACAAAAGGAAATCACATTCGCAGCCAACTAAGAGAAAGTGCCAAGAAACTTACAGTATAATCTTTATATTTGTGTTATTTGTGCCTTTTGTTGAGGAAGCAATTTATGCATCAGAAAGAGTTTTCTATCCTAATTTTTGTCATATTGCAGTTATGAAAATTTCTGACCTCCTGAACTTAAGACAAAGTATGTGCATGGTGCAGGTTACTGTGTCCCCAGAGTAAAGGTCAACAATCAGTTTGTGAATGAATAGAAATTCACAATAAGTCTGGAGAATCAAAACTCTAAGAAACAAAAGAAGGATATTAATAAGACATGTTATCGCTGGCTTCAGTTGCAGGGGATATAATAATTCCATTTCACGCTCAGATCATTCTTCAAAGACACGCAGAGAATAAGATATTAAAGGCTTCACAAAATAGGCAGACAGTAATCCTTACTTAAGCCAGAACACATATAATGAGGTAAAAGGGAGTCACATTAGAAGCAGAAAATTTACTCTGACCAGAAAAGCATCACCTTACTGGAGATAGATGATGATCTAGTCATCTACAGAATTCTTCTTGGCATCAGCGTACATTAATGCCATACAGAAAGTACATGAATGCAGCACCATGGGGCTTGAGGTGAGTAATAAGATTCTATATTAATCCATCCGGATCCATCTCAGTCCAAATGATGGATTTGTAAACAACAGAAATTGCTGCAATTTGTGTGTGGCCTATTGCTTTTGTTGACTCTGCAAATACACAGTTCTCCCTCCTTCTTCCTCCCTGCAAACCTGCACAGCATTGCTTTTAAGTCAACTTTTCACCAACAACCTGGAATTCATGCATTTCCAATCCTGAGTCAAAATCTGACTTGCAAAAGCCCCAGTCAGACAATGAATGTGTGCCATAGGCCAAACAGGCTCTGTGAGATACATCTCTACTATATTGCATCCCAGAGAAAATTAAATGCATCCGCAGAAACACCAGCATACACATAATGGCTTCCATTTACCAGTATAGGTGCAAATATATTTCATTGCGGTAAATCATAGCAAACAACTAATTGTAAGATTTGATTAGTAAAGCTGGTCAGTTTTTGTGATATCAATTAGCCCACAGGTTCACGTATGGATCATTTTAGCCAGATGGTTGTACTTGATCCAAACTAAAATATAATTAATCCTTATTAGAAGCAAAACCAGCCTAATAAATTTATTTAATGTTTACATTATTTTCTAGTAGACCTAATGAAGAACTAAAAAAGAATATGTCTAGATTATATTATATGCTAGATTATATTTTATGTACTGATTTTATTAAATCAGCCTAAATTTTCTGCATCCCTATAGTAATAAGTAGTAATGATCCAGGCCTTCAAAGTTGTCACAGGAGTTTTCCATCTTGGATTTTGTTAGGGGTGTCAGTGACATGACATGCTCAGTGTGCTTTGAGTAGCTGTTGAGAAGCTAAGCTTAGGGGTTGTCGTAAATCATCAAGCAAAAAGTGAGGTTTGCCTGTCATACAAGCTGACGCTACAGGGCTGATTATTCAATTCTGATACTACATGTGCTGGTTTCTGATCTGCCATGTACCAAAAATCTGAATTATTTACTAATCAGCCTAATATTGTGACATTTATATTATGAGTCTGTCCCTAAACTCAGGAAGTGGCAGCCAGGGTCGGACTGGGCCGGCAGGACACCGGGAAAAAAACCCGGTGGGCCCCCTGGCTTTAGTTGGCCCGCCAGACCAGATCCACAGGTTTTGT
Source organism: Xenopus laevis (assembly GCF_017654675.1). Classification (NCBI taxonomy): domain Eukaryota; kingdom Metazoa; phylum Chordata; class Amphibia; order Anura; family Pipidae; genus Xenopus; species Xenopus laevis. Next base: position 72,484,484 of record NC_054385.1, read on the forward strand.
TCCTGCCATGACCAGTCAGCAGTTCGAGTACCTACACTGAAGCGCATGTGCACGCGAGTGGCAGGTGGGGGTTGCCAGACGGGAGGCCCTGAGGCAGCAGCCCCCAAGGTCCGTAGGGGGGAAATGAGGCAGAAGCCCCGGTGGGCCCTGGGTCCCCCAGTCTGACCCTGGTGACAGCAGCACAGAGTATGTGCAGTGAATCAGCAGAAAAGAAGATGGGGAGATAGTGGGACATCTTTGGAGACACAGATATTTACTGCTAAAGGATTGTGAATGCTTTGGGCTGGTACAGAAGCCCAAAACATAATGTACAGGTATAGGACCTGTTATCCAGAATGCTTGGGACCTGGAGGTTTCCAAAAAATGGATCTTTCCGTAATTTGGATCTTCACACCTTAAGTCTACTAGATAACCATGTAATATAAAAATTGAACAAACCCAAAAGGCTGCTTTTGTTTCCAATAATGATTAATTATATCTTAGTTGGGATCAAGTACAATGTACTGTTTTACTATTACAGAGAAAAAGGAAATCATTTTTAAAAATCAAGGTTATTTTGATGAAATGGAGTCTATGGGAGGCGGCCTTTCCGTAATTCGGGGCTTTCCGGATTATGGATCTCATACCTGTACAATAGTTTTAACCCTACTTTTTTTGATTAAACTTTAGTTCTCCATCAAAGTATGAAGATCCAAACTACAGAAAGTTATCTGGAAAACCGCAGCTCTCGAGCATCTGGATAAAAGGTCTCATACCTGTACTATGCATGTGCAGGGGGATACCTGGAGCCCGGGGCAAGATTGTGGCCTGATCTGCAGAGAAACCATGGTCCATTGCGCTTTTTAAAGAAGAAGAGCAGCAGCCTGGTGTAGAAGGCGGCAATTAGAATCACTGGGAGTTGTCAAACTGGCACCACCTTGTTGACTTTACATTTCTTTTTCTGTACTGTAGGTCCTGCTTGAAAATGATAAAGACATTTAAGTAATTTAAGTAAACAATTAGTTATGAATTACTGCATTGGTGCAAATTTAGACTTCTAGTTCTACATATAGGCATATGTTTTTATACCTGCTGACCAAAATGCTTATGAAAGCTGATGTACAGAAAGCTTTGAATTTTAAGCAAGTAATTCAGTTTTTTTAAATGATATGCTTTTTCTCTGTAATAATACAACAGTACCTTGTGCATGATCCTAAATAAGCTGCATACATTCATTCTGGTGGCAAAACAATCCTATTGTCTTATTTAATGTTTAATTGGTTTTTAGTTTAATTAAGGTACGGTGATCCAAATTACAGAAAAAACCCAGGTACCGAACATTTCATCTAATCTGTATCTACATTTTTTTAAAAGTAACAATAAAATGTAGAGGTTGACAAGAAGATGAGAAGTTGCAGCGAGGCAGATTATAATAATTATAATAATAATAATAATTCTTATTGATTCAACGACCCTAACCTTTAAGTAGCATTACTCATTCTGGGGCCACAGAAGCTACTGGGCAGCTTTTCTCTCTCTTTGACTTGTGAAACCAATAAGTGCATCAATTAGCATATATGATAACTTCTGCCTGCAAATATAGAGCTGGCTTATTGATTTAAATCATGCATAGAGAATAAATGTTTGTACAGACAGTACTATGAATTAACCAGTACCATTGAACCTTGGCTTCCTTTACATTTTTATAAGCCATTTTCTAAATTGCGTAGTCACCCACAACATGTATGTGCTTTGAAAATAAAAAGCAATATTGATATGAGAGAATCTGCACTTTATGCCAAGGAATTAATTACCTTTTTCATTAAGGATAAAAAATAATCATGCCTACAAGCAGTGTAAGATCAGCTGCTCACCTTAAACACCATTAAGTGGATGCTTTAATCTGCTATGTAAAATATGCCTTTATCAAGTCAGTAAAGGGATTTGCAGAGTATCTGCTGGTTGGCCCATGTCTCATTACTATGTATTTCAATAAATCTATTTCCCTAGTTTCCCTTGAGATGTACAGCTCACAGGCAAAGGATGAAACTGCAACACAATCTATCACTTTTGCACGGCAGCTAGCAGAACTATGTTGTGTTGTCTCTAGAGGATGCTCCTAGGAAATGCAGTACAAAAAAATTAGTATATCCCTCTCTGAGCTTATACAGTACATGCCATGTTCAAGCATTCAGAGAATTTCATCCTCAGGCAGAGGGTAAAATCTTTGGAAAGGTGACACCGAAGCAACCTATTGCTCCCCATGCTTATTGACATTACTTGGAACCATTCCTATGATATGTTTTCCTGTCTCCTTATACATGTATTAAATGAGAAACATTACATCTCAGAAGTATGCTGTGTTGTGAAGTCCTAACATACATGTCACTGGACATCATATTTGGAGAGTCATTCAGCACTGAGAGCTGCAAATTTGCTTTCCAGTCCCAAGTGGTCTACCTAAAGATAGGAAATAGTAAACAGCCAAATGTGTGGAGTTAGAATCTGTGCTAGTGTATAAATAGCCGTACAGCTGTATGATTAATGGGAACAGCCTCTGTGTTTCCTAAGGCAAGTGTTACTGAGCAATGAAAGGTGAAGCCCATTTCTGTGCAGTTGCTAGCAAGCAAAACATGCAGATGCAATGTGATGGAGCTACATAATCTTAGCTGGAATGGCTGTTAATGTATTGTAAACAAAAAAATCAGAAATTGTTGTGGAGTGTAGATAAGTAGGAGGTTTGTTATATGTACAGACAAAACATACATTCTCATTTGCCATTGTTGAGGTGGCACATAAACATCATCAGCAAGTCACTCCAATCTCTAATACATTCATTTTGGAAGCTGGAACATTTACTTTTCATGGAAAAAATGTGTTTATTAATGGCAAACTGGGTAGGATAGGCTAAATATTGTACAGTCAACGGTATTTGTTTTCCTAGAAGGTCTGTGAATTTCAGAGAGCATATTGACAGCAGATGGAAACTGAGGATATCGATTTAGCCTGGTTTAGTACAAACCAATCCGACATTGAAAAACAAAAAGCTGGCAATACACGTAACGAAAAAATGTAAAGAAACATATTTTCACACAATGTTCTGTTGGCCCAACGATCCAGACCAATATCTTTGTACGATGGATCAGCTCATCAGACAGGTGTGAAATGTGATCTTCTATAGCTGGTCAGTGTGTGGTGCAGATGAGTAAGTGAAGAGGAGGGGCAGCTATTCTTTACTTCCTGCTGTTCCAATAGTTTGGGGCTGTTGGTCCTAAGGAAAAATAGAATGTTAGATATATAAGTTATGGTACCTCATTCGGTATTGTTATTTTGGCATATGGGACCATCAACTGGATGCTGTGTATCAAATATGACAATATAAAAATATTATTTTATTTCTAGTTGTAATACTGGTGTGTAGGTAGCCATCTCAGGTCCTTGTGCCTGATCCTCTGTTCTCAGAAAGAGTCAGCACAATTGAAGGACTGCTTTTATTTCTAATACTAAATGTAACTGAAGGAGTCACAGTGGGACTTGGATTTTTACTATTGAGTGCTTTTCTCTAATACTGTTAGGTGGGGAATGGGGGCATTTTTACCAATGCAGGTGTCACGTAGTTGTTATCTTGTTACTTTCCAATTGTTCTGTTGATGGGCTGCTGGGGGGGGGGAGGGAGGGGGTGATATCACTCCAACTTGCAGTGCAGAAGTTAAGAGAGACTGAAGTAGAACATAAGTCACATGACTTGGGGTATCTGGGAAAATGGTATGTCAGATTTCAAAATTAAATATAAAAAAAGATCTGTTTAAAAACAGAATACAGTGTAGAATTCTGCTGGAGCAGCGCTATTAATGTTTTGAAAAACATGTTTTTCCATGACAGAATCCCTTTCAAACTAGCAAATCCAACCACAGGATGTCTTGCCTTGCACCTTGCACAGAAAGCACAATGTAAGGAAGGGCAGCATCTATAGTGCACCATGTACTGTATATAACACCACTACCTGATTTGGGGAAAAAAGAATGTTTTTCATTGAGGATAGTTTCATTAAATGGTCTGTTGTCCATCTACAGCTTAAAGGAACAGTTCAATATAAAAATAAAAACTGGGTAAATAGATAGGCTGTGCAAAATAAAGAAAATATTAAATATAGTTAGTTAGCCAAAAATGTAATCTATAAGGCCTGGAGTGATCAGATTTCTAAAATAATAGTCAGAACACTACTTCCTGCTTGCAGCTCTCTTCTCTTGATTTCCACTGATTGGTTACCAGGCAGTAACCAAACAGTGACTTAAGGGCACATGGGTCATAACTGTTGCTTTTGAATCTGAGCTGAATGCTAAGGATCAATTGTAAACAGTTATGTCCCATGTGCCTTATAGTCTAACTGACTAACTCAGAGTTAGAGAGCTTAGAAGCAGGAAGTTGTTTTCTGTTCCGTTCGGTTAGACATCCAGTCACTCCAGCCTTTATACATTACATTTTTGGCTAACTAGCTATATTAGAAACATTTTTTATTTTGCACAGCCTTCCTATTTATCCAGTTTTTACTTTTACACTGAACTGTTCCTTTAATCTAGAGCGTGTTCCATGTCACACAGACAACTCTAGCCTGATGTTTAAATATGAAAGGTTTTGTGACAAGCAAATTTGTCCCGTTTTGATAAAAAATTTGTGAAACCACAAAAAAATTCCTGAAACACATTGAAGACTTGTTTGCACAAAAATACATTGGAGTTAATGAATACGTTTTTTGCGGCAACTTAAATGCATTGGGGTCAATAGGTGTCTTGTCATAGCGAAATTTTCCTGCAGTTCGAAAAATTTTGTTCATCACTAGACAGGTTGTTTCTGAGCGAAACCGACCTAACAAGTCATGTGCAACAATGCAGCAGCAGTACAGCCCCATCTTTTTTTTTTTTTTTAAAGGACTACCTGCCCTTAAGAGGGTACATGTGAAATACACTGTGGCCACTGCAGTCTTAGCTTGTGAATTTTCTCTTTTTATATACACTTGTACTATACTTTCTAACTTCTATTCCCTTCTCCTGTCCCCTTTTGGCATAAGGCAGCAACACCTTTGGCAGGGAACAATAATTATTTTTATTACGATGCGGCAGACATGTGGTAGCTGCTGGTGACAGATTTCAAAACCACAAATATCGTTGAGATATTTTCCCAGGCTATCCATCTTAGCATTTATTTGTGGGTTAGCTACACCCAGCAGTTGACAGGACAGAATTAAAATCGCTTTAAACAATTCATACAGAGTGGAATCCGATTATTGGTATTTCTTTCCAAAACCCGTTTATTCTTGGCTTTCTTTTCAGTTTGTTTTTAAAAGCTTTTCTTTTCTTTGTTAATGGAGCTGCAAATCTCTGAAAAAGTCAGTAATGGTTAAGGGTACGCCTTCTGGAAAGTGGTAAGGTGTTAGAAGAGAAAGCAAGTCCTTACATACATTACATACTGTATCAGAGTCAGCACCCAGTCCTCTCTCCCATAACACTTTCAGTTTGCACATAACAGCAAGTGCAACTGTTAAATACATATGGGTGCATTTGTACATTGCCTCAATAATGGCAAAATATATAAAATAATTTGTATAGTTGTCCTTGGTAAATACTAAAAATGTGTGTTGAAACGCCATGGGGCAGATTTATCAAGGGTCGAATTTTGATTTGATGGGAGTTATTTTAAAACTATTTCTAAACTAGAAATTCGAATAAAAAAAGACCAACCGAAATTTATTTTAAAAAAAATTGAATTTTTTAACTTCGGGTGAATAGGCTGTATTCGATAATTTTTTCCCAAAAAACTGTGATTTTTCAAAGTCCACCAAATTACTCCAAATTGGTTCTAGGAGGTCCCCCATAGGATAAAATAGCAATTCAGCAGGTTTTAGGTGGCGAATAGTCAAAGACGAATTTTTAAAGAGACAGTACATGATACATTTTGATATTCTAATTGTTGAATTTTTTTAAAATCTGATATAAATTTGGACTAGACCCTAGTCGAAGTACACTAAAATAACATTGAAATTTTAATTAAAATTTTGATTTTTCAATTCGACCCTTGATAAATCTGCCCCCATGTGTACACAGAGATAGAGTATATTAATGTAATACACACCTGCCTGTGTATATGCATATACCCCATACATATTACTACAATTGTTTGATAAACGCTACCTTGTTTACAAATGAGCCAGACAGGGGATTTTATTGCTCTATTTAATCAAAACAAGAAAGGGTGCAGAAGTCTATCTCCCACAGAGTCCATTTTTAGCAAATACATAAAATGTTTAACAATAATTCTCTGTGATAATAAAACAGCATCTTCTAACTGATGGTAACTAAGATGTATAAATCCATGTTGGTGGCAAAACAATCCCATTGAGTTAATTTAATGTTTTTTTTTAGTAGAATTCAATTCTAGAAATCCAAATTATGGAAAGATCTCTTATCCAGAAAACCCCAAGTCCCAAGTGTTCTTGATAAAATATTATATACCTGTACTGTATTTATTATTTATATAAAGGTTAAATATTATGAATAACTTGCAGTGCTTTACAGAGAATGTTCAATTACTCATTCAGTCCCAGCCCCAGTGGAGGTTATTTCCTATTAATTTCCCTACCTCAGGCGCACACACACTAGAGCTAATTTCATCAGGTTTCATAACCTACCAAGCATATTTTGAGTGTGGGAGGGAACACAAGCAAACATCCAACCTCTAGAAGTTCTAAACACTGAACAATCACATTGCCCAGTAAATAGTGATGGGCGAATTTTCATTAAACGGTGCCGGCGTCTCGTTTTTGACGCCGGCGTCCATTTTTGACACCGGCGTCCATTTTTGACACCGGCGTCCATTTTTGACACCGGCGTCCGTATTTATTCACCAGCGGCAAATCACGCAAATTTGTTGGCGAATTCGCGCCTGGCGAATAAATTCGTCCATCACTACCAGTAAAGTGAGTCATTAGTTATGTGTTGGAACATACCTGCAGGACGGGTATTTCCCTAAGGTTAAGGTAGTAGAAGTTATTACAGTAGGTCCCCTAGTGGTCCTTTATTTACACAGACAACACCATGTAATCTCGTTGGATAGTGGAACCATTGGTTGCCTGTTATGCATCATTGATCTACTTGCTTTTCTGGATCAACCTCCAGTTTATGGGAGGGTGTGTGTTCCAAATTGAAGAAGTGGACCCAGCCAGTGAAGATTAGCCTCACAGTTTAAAGTGGTCAAGAAGTCTAGCATTAAATTGTTGCCACAAGTAGGAAATACATAATTATAATGACTGTACTCTGTAGTATTACAGTTTTATTTCACTGGAATAAAGGGTTCTAGCCCTACCACACATTAAAGTTGGCATTATGCATGCAAGACAAGTAGAGTTTTCCTCGCATCCTCCAGGAGATGCATTGGTCCAGAGAATGTGTTTCCACTGCTTCAGATTCCAGTGGAAGCAATCTATATAGTATTACACCAGACGATTGTATTGTTAGACCAGTATGTGACTACCTCTACCCCCCATAAAAAAAACATGCTCCAGCCTTGTGGTTAATTTTCTGACACTCTTTTCGGACAAATTGATCAAACTAAAGACAATTTTAGAAGAGGTGTCAATTGGCCAAAAATGTATACAATGAACTAAAGTGAACTAAATGAACTAAAGTGAGCCAGAAATGCAAATACTGTAAGACAAATTGGCTATAAAGTGCACAGATTTGGTTGTGTAGCCCTAGATTACAGGTTTATGAGGATTATTTTTTGGGGTGGCTACCAAAAGGCTTTCCATTGGGAGATTATAAATTCATATGAATATACAGCAGTTGATTTTGGGGATGCCACGCCTTCCAAAAATCTTTTTTAGTCTGCAACTATGATTGGGGGCACTACACTGGTAGACTGAGCAGTTCATAACCAAATGCAAATGCAACATCTTATGCAGCCATTCCCTGTAAAATTCATGCATTTTCTTGAAATACTAGTTACGTTTATTACCCACAACGCAATTGCTATTATTCAGCCTGCCCTGTGCTCTGGGTTTGCTTTATAGGTTTTTGTCTGGTTGAATGTGATGTTGTGAGTGGGTTTCCTTGTGAATCTTTTTTAATCTCCATCTTTACATTATTAAATGTGTATAGGTATGGGACCTGTTATCCAGAATACTCGGGATCTGGGGCTTTCTGGATAACGGATCTTTCAGTAATCTTCATACCTTAAAGGGGACCTGTCACCCTAAGAAATAATTCCAAATTCTTTTCTATTGTGTTATGTGAGCAAAATAAACTTTAAAATACACTATATTTATTATTTAAATAATTTTTTCCTTCATTCTTGGAATTACACAATCACAGCAAGCAGACAGGAGCCATTTTGTGGACACTGTTATTAAGATTAAAATTGTGTATCACCCCAAAATCTTGTGTATGCACCAGAATGGGGAAACCTAATGCCCATGCGCAGACTGCAGTGACATGTAGGAATTGCTGAATGGAAAGTGAAAGTACAGTAACTGACTGCCCTACGTCTATGCCACATAGATCCTATACCTGTACTGCTGTGATATGATCCTTACTTTCCAGAGTCTGGATTTGACCAAGGGTTTTCTGAACCTGCATGGATCTGAAGACTACAGCAATAGCAATGTACAGTATTGTTCTTTTACATCCTGCCTCTGGTTCATTATTATGGGGTAGAGACAAGTGAAAACTGTGGTAGGTTCTCAGTAATAAGAAGAAAGTTGGATGCTAAAACACCACAAATTGAGACACTACTACCAGGGCAGCCATCAGGGGGGGAAAGGGGGGTGAGTTGTAGGGGGCCCCGAGGGTAAGGGGGGCTTATCTTTCTAAAAGCTGCTGACTTCGGGAAGGCATGGACGTTTAAGGGACCCTGGCCACCAATTTTCTCATAATGTGGGGGGGGGCCTGGCCACCAATTTTTTTTTCTCATGTGGGGTCCTAGCCACCAATATTTTTTAATGGGGGGGCCCTGGCCACAAATGTTTTTTTATGGGGGGCCCTGACCACCAATATCTTTTTATTTTTTTATTAACATGTGGGAACCCTAGCCACCAATATTTTTTTAGTTTTTTTACTGTGTGGTGGGGGCGGACCTGTGGGGTGGGGAGGGCGGACCTGTAGGTGGGGCTTGCGGTGGGTGCAGCCCAGGGGGCCCAGGAAATTATGGGGCCCTCCAATTTCTGATGGCGGTCCTGACTACTACACTATGTTTTTTCATTGCCATGCTAACTCCCTGTTGTTAACAGAATGTCCAGTGTGTAAACCACACATAGCTGCTAAAATAGCCTATAAATTACAGTAATAAACTTGTCTGTTTGGAAAATCACAGGGTGTGAAGCTGCATTAGCTGCCAGATTCTGTGCCATTAATGTGGGCTGGTCCTGCTATTCCATCTACTGTGAACATGACAGCAGGAACTCAGCAGCAAGATGTCTGTTACTGTTACATCAAGAAGAGTGAACAGGTAACAGGAAAATAAAAATCATGTATTGTCTTTTCTTGGCTGTGGTTCCTATAGCATAACAGTCTCAGCCTAGCTCTTCTCAATACAAAAAAAGAACGTGTAATAAGTGCCAAGAGGCATACATATCTGTCCCTATCCAGCAGAGCTTACAGTTACCTTATGTGCCTTATTTATTTTCCTTTCAGTGAAGAGGAGTTTCACTGATCCACATCTGAAAAACTAATAATTAATTGTGTATTTTTTTGTCTTTGCAAAATGTGCCATTTCCTTGTTTAAATCTTGCTGTATCTTTATGCTAATGTGCTCCATTTATCATGTTCCCTACAAACACGTAATTTGTACAACCACATTACATTAAAAATGTAAAGAGCCCATGCAGGCTGTCACTGCGCACATCTCCGCAAGCTGCGGGCATTTTCAGTCTTGAGTGCTATTAGATTTTTCACAAGTCCAACTTGTCTCTGTTCCCTAATTAACCAATCTCCAGGCAGGGCACTCGTTCCTGCTGAGTAGATAACAAATTGCATCTTTGTGCTCTGCAACTGCAAAAATCTTAATCTAACAGAGAATACAACTTAAAGTGACATAAGAATTTAGATATAGGTGCAAATTGCCATCCAATCTCCACAAACTTTGAAACCACCTAGGATGGATTTTAAAACACCTTTAGGGAACTAAAAATGAATGTAGCCTCTAATGGATGGAGAAATAGCCTTGTCTGCAAAAATATTGCTTGACACTCATTACTGAGACATAACATCTCAGTGCACTTCTTAAAAATTGTGGACATATTTTGTTAAAACCCCACTTTGGTGGCTGGACCTTTGGCTATATGGCCTCCAAGGGGATGTCCCCAGTATTTTGAAACTATAGTGTCATATACCTTAGTGTCATCTGCAACAGCCCCCCATTGAAGCTAATAATGACACTATAGCAGGGAAAATGCCACTTTTAGGGTCCTTACACTGCATTTAGCTGAGTAGGAATGATGTTTTTATATTCTCACCTGGGGTGACTTTAAAGCTTGTACCTTGTTCTTCTTTTAAGCTCCCAGAGGACTGCATCATGCAAGGTGCTACGGGGTGCTACATACGAGTTAGCCAAACAACTGTGGGATTGCTGCAGGTCAAGTGTAGGGTTATGGGCAATGGAAAAAGAAAGATGTATACCAGCATACATATTCTTCGGCACACCACTTACTTTTCCTTTTTTCTTTAGGGTGCATTCAACTCCTCCAGCTACTTCCAAGCTTGGTTTTCATACAACGATTCCCATAGGGAGGAAGCACACCAAACATATGATTTTGCCTTTTAGGACATTTATTCAGCAGTGTTGGCACAAGCTTTCGGGGTCAACCCCTTCCTCAGGTGCAGGTCCTAAAAGGCAAAATCATATGTTTGGTGTGCTTCCTCCCTATGGGAATCGTTAAAAGAAAGATGTAAGCACTTGAACCTGAAAACTAAAAATACTATCCCTAACGTTGCAGCTGGGCTGGAGAATGGTTGAAGACAGCTGTGCTGCCTTACAACTAGAGTTTAGCCTCAATATTGCTGCTCCTGACTGTGCTCTTGGGCTATTAAATGCTGCAGCTAATGAAGCAAAGAAACATGTGGTGTGACTTGAAGGCAGCAAAGTAATTCAGTCTCCTATACTTACAGTATTATAGAAATGCTCTTGCTGAGGCACAAGCATTCACACTCATAGCCGCTTAACCATGATATAATATCAAGTACGTGTAAAACACGTCAGACTGCTTTTCCTCTAGCTGGCCTTTAATTCTGTATGCATTCTTTTATGTAAATATCAATAAGGAGGGATAATTTTAATGTGCTGACCATGTACTGATCACTGCTGTCAGCTAGCAGAACTTTGTTCAGTGAAGTGAGAAAATATACTGGGCAATCTATATTTTGATTAACATGCAGCTATTAATAGAAATGGGTAGGGAGTGCTTTGCATAGTTTTGTATTAAAATCATTCTCTATTTAAATATCCCAAGGTAATACATTCACAAGGTGAATAAAAGCATTGGGGTTTTGGGTATGCTGTAGTCCTCTTTGGCAGAATTGTTTGGATTAAAGGAAGTCACTTTATTGTTGGGTATATAGTTGGGTATATAGTTATAATGTTCTTGCTACCAGGGCCGGATTTACGTAACGGGCACCCCTAGACCTGCTGTCGTTCGTCACCCCTGTCCCCTCCCCTTCATTTCTGCACATGTACAACTTTTCATCATGAAGTCAGGAGCACTGGGAATTGGTACATGGGAAATTTAAAAAAACTATTGTATCTCATGATCAGCCCTAGAACTTCTGAAACAATGCGGTGTGGTTGGGCTTCATGCCGCCCCCTAAAATCCTGCTGCCCATTGTGGCCTTTCCACAAATCCAGGCCTTCTTGCTACTGGAGTCCTTAGTATATAACAGATACACGCTGGAGCTCTATATATCAGTTACTGTCTGGGTGATGGTTTCAACATATTACATATACAGCATTAGCAAATAACCACACTCACATGGCTTCCTGTTAAGGTGAAAAAAAAGGTTGTCTTTATTCAACGTTTCAGACCCTTACATTTGGGCTGTATATATGTGATATATATATTTGAGCAACCATGCAACTGATATAGAGTCTTATAACTCAAGTCTGCCCATAAACTGTATGGTATTGCATGTTCTGCACTTAGGGATTTTAAAATAATAACTATTTTTCATGAAATTCTGCCATTGCCATACCATATTATTCCAGTGTGGCAGTTACGGGTTGGTGCACGAATGCACTGAATACGATAAAGATTTTGCAAGTAAGCCCATGAGATTTAAACTTCAGACCAGAGTTTCTTATAGATGAGATATGATGGATAATGATGTGGAACATGAATACATATAGCTTGTTATGGAAAATAAGAAAAAAAGAATTAGACTACATATGCTACATCTTAGATTGTATTTTGCACCTTGCCTTAAAGGTAGTAAATTGTCCCTTTTATTTTATTTATTTTTTACCATACTAGGCTACCACAAACCTTTTTCAATGAAGATCTGTGCCTCCATAAATGCCCTCAGTAGCTCACCATCCTATTTTCTGCTAATGCACAGCAATTGCTCTGAACCGCAGTCAACTTCATATCTGATTATGATTCATATTATTTCACAAGGCAAGGTGAGAACCTTGGTACAAGTACATTACAGGTAGGCACAGGGCTGTTGTGGCAACAGGCCTGCCTATGTAGGCCTATTTATTGCAATTATATCAATTAAAATTACATGACAACATAGAATCCAGTGTTCTGCATTAGAATTGAGTAATAATCAATCCTATGGAATCGGCATCCCAGACAAATGTGATCTCACTTTCAGCTAATGTTTTCATCAGTGCTTAGTTTTTTCATGAACAGCCCAAAGTACACAAAGGATGTACAGTGTCACTGACATTCAAACACCTAACAAGATCAGGATGGGGAGCTTCTATGAACAACTAAAGGAATGGATTTCTGTTATATGGCTGCTATGGGGCTGGTACAATAATTTCATCATGCAAAATGCAACATTTCTAGCCATATTTTATTTAGACTTGAATACAAAACCCCTAAAACTGTTCCTGCGTGGCAGATCAGTCATTACAGGCAGAAAAGCCAAACACTGGAATCGGGTGAAGCTAGCGGTAGAAAGTCAGGACCAATGCAGGGCAATATTTTCCTTGATCACTCCAACCCAGGACAGGCTATAATGTCCATCTCAGTCAGAAAAATAACTACTTGAGCTTAATCTGATTTATCTGTATTTTTGACACACATTTTCAGACAGTATATACAAAAAAAGGATACTAATGTCGTCATGATTGGGAACCATACTGAATTATTATAGAACTAAGGTTTCTATGGAAACGTGTTACAGGTTTTGAAATAAAATCACTGCATACTTTGATGTGGAATGAATTGAATTATTGCATAGAGATCTATCCTGGAAATGAACGATAGAATGCGAGACACTGAATGCAAATCGAGCAGAAGTATTATAATCAATTACGTCAAGTCTGTCTTTCTGAAATACATTCCTGCCTTACAGCCAACAAGTTCCCATTATAAAGTAAAATTGTAAATGTACACTTTTTTTTAGTCATTTCTTAGTTCAAACCTACATCAATTATTAAAGGCTACAAAGAGAATGGCAATATTAGAGAGAAATGAAATGATTATGCAGAGTTCATAGAAAGAAAATTACTCTAGTGAAACTCTGGCATTAGAAAATGGATTTGGCACAAGATGGATTAGGAGCCGGGTCTCTGAATTAGCAGATCATTTCCATGTAGAACAGGTTTATCAATCTCATTTCAAGTACAGCCTACACCCAACAAAAAGCTGGCAGCCTGCAATCCCTCAACCAGAAAATAGATTTTCCATAGAGCCTCCCATTTACATGCTGCTTAGCCCTATCCAGTCATTAGAGAAACTTCTGAAATGAGTGAAATTGTGCTTCTTCATGCTTGAGATAAAAAAAGATTAGGCCTCATGTTTGGTATATTTAGGGCCATGGTAATCAGAAAAAAAGTAATAGAGAGAAGGTTTACTCAATGTCGTGTATTCCAGTAGGCTCATTCTGATAAATGTGGATTTTTAGCAGGTAGAGTGGCAAATTATCACATACAATTATCTCAGTGCTTTGGTTTCTCTAAGATGACAATACACGTACAGATGCAAGATTGTGTATGATTTTGGGATATGTATGTCCAAGACATGATCAGAATAGGCATCCACATACTATAGATATTAGTTGTTCCATCAGTCAGGCCAGTGAGAAAATTGTGGGTAATTTAGATAAAATGTCTAATGCTAATATCTGTTCATTTACAATCTGATGATAAGGATAGAATGATGGTGGCAAATATTGTTCCTGATAGGTTTCCGAATTGCTGTCTTTAAATTTAAATGCATGAATGGTCACCTGATTGATCTTTCTTAAGAAGCTTTTCATCTCCAAGAAATTGCTCTTTATGTTAATCTTTTATTGCTTTCTCCTTCAAATGATCATCCATTCAACATTTATACTGTTGTGAATGTATGTATGCCTGTATGGCAAGTGAGCCACAGTACTGTACGAGAAAAATTCCTGACCTATATCCATCACACACTTACTACCATAAACCTACAGTCAATTAGTGTACATGAACTGAATCTCATACAGATGCGGTTTCCCAAGATCTTATAGGCTAGCTGACTGACCCTAACTAAACTCTCAGTTTATTTTCTCTTATATTTGATTTCGGACTGGTGTATAATTATACATATTTTTTTATCAATGCTCACAAATTCACTGGTCTTCAATTACAGTAAAATTTTAATTTTACATCCCCAGATATTAAAGGGATACTGTCATGGGAAAAAATTTTTTTTTCAAAATGAATCAGTTAATAGTGCTGCTCCAGCAGAATTCGGCACTGAAATCCATTTCTCAAAAGAGCAAACAGATTTTTTTATATTCAATTTTGAAATCTGACATGGGACTAGACATATTGTCAATTTCCCAGCTGCCCCAAGTCATGTGACTTGTGCTCTGATAAACTTCAATCACTCTTTACTGCTGTACTGCAAGTCGGAGTGATATCACCCCACTCCCTTTTCCCCCCTAGCAGCCAAACAAAAGAACAATGGAAAGGTAACCAGATAGCAGCTCCCTAACACAAGATAACAGCTGCCTGGTAGATCTAAGAACAACACTCAATAGTAAAAACCCAGGTCCCTCTGAGACACATTCAGTTACATTGAGAAGGAAAAATAGCAGCCTGCCAGAAAGCATTTCTCTCCTAAAGTGCAGGTACAAGTCACATGACCAGGGGCAGCTAGGAAATTGACAATATGTCTAGCCCCGTGTCAGATTTCAAAATTGAATATAAAAAAATCTGTTTGCTCTTTTGAGAAATGGATTTCAGTGCAGAATTCTGCTGGATCTGCACTATTAACTGATTCATTTTGAAAAAAAAAATTCTCCCATGACAGTATCCCTTACCAGAATTTATGGCATTTTTTCCCATTCCCATATTGGCAAACTATGTCTTCTCTTTCCTGGATTTTGTGTTTTATCAAAATGTATGCTGTTTTGACATTATTAATAATTAAAGATTAGCTCTATATTTAAACTGTCATTTCCAGACTGCTACTTAACATACTTCTGCCTTTCATGATTTTTATTATTTCTTTTACTAAAAAGGGCACAATCTGAAACTGAAAGTAAAGTCACATTTTACTTCCTGATCCCTAC
The DNA here is from genome assembly GCF_017654675.1 of Xenopus laevis. NCBI lineage: Eukaryota > Metazoa > Chordata > Amphibia > Anura > Pipidae > Xenopus > Xenopus laevis. The sequence continues at coordinate 72,500,218 of NC_054385.1, forward strand.
AAGCATCAAAACATATCAACAGTCCACTGAACAGAAGCGCTCTGCATAATGAGCTGTTATTTATTTCACAGCCTAGCAGGCTGTAGCTGGGGAAGGGAAATTTGATTATACAAAGGGCTTCTCACTGGACTGCTAATTTGTTTCTTACATAAATCCAGAATGTTTCTGAGAACTGTCGAAAACAACAGTACTGAAGTGTTAGCATTTTGTATCTTTCGTCTCACATTTCTAAAAGAAATTATCTTTTAACACAAAAGCTGATAAAGGACTTACACTTCCTTATTTTTGCAGCTTCTCATTTAAAAATGCAAACAGGAAAAGAGATGGTCAGTATTGGCATGCACAATGAGTGAAGTTACTCAAGGAATCGATTATTAGATTTTGTACAGTTTTTCTTATTTCTTTTGCTTTCCCTATGTAAGATTATCATATATTAATAATAATATACCTCCCCCCTCTTTCTAGGGTTACTGTTCTTTCGAGCAAGCAGACAAAGGATCCACACCAATAAGTATGTATTAAAGTGATTATATTGTATAATAATCAATAGATTATTACAGATAAATGATTACAATTAAACTGACGTTTTATACAGTCTACATTTTTATCACCAGGCCCATCATAGTTTCTTTCTGGTCTTCTGATGGTTTCTGCTCCCATCCTCACACCAGTCTCCTCTGTCATCTGTCCCAGTCTGCTTCTGTCTTTATCTCACTCCCCAGGATGCTATCCAGGGTTCTTTACGCCTGGTTTGTGATACCCCCACAGATCACCTCCCAACTGATCAGGTATGGAGAGAAAACCCCACAACTTGTCCACCAGGTTAGCGAGTTTCTCACATACAGAAATTAGTTATGTGGCTCCAGGAGCAACATACAGCCCCCCTTCCATCCCCAAGAAACCCTTTGATATAATTTGGGTAAAGGTGTGACTTGGAATGAAAGTTTCCTAGACAACCGATTCCCTATTAAGGATACATCACCATATACTCTGGGTAAAACACAATTGCCATGACCATATGAATAGATACAAGCAAATTATAGCAAAACCAAGATGGCAATTTCTTACACCTACAGCTATCTAAAAGCGAGTTGTCATGAATTATTAGAGCGGTGAATGTTGGCAGGGACCATACAGTAAGTGTGTATGACTGCTTTATTATCTGCTGCTTTAATTTGACAATCTAAGAAAATGAGTACAAGGAAAAGCCTGACCTTGAATGTCTTTTCCGGTTTTTATTCAGCCTGCCTCCTGGTCACAAACTGCTACCCATTGCTTTGTATAATCAAATCAGATACCTGTGATTAACATGCAGTCTGTCAGATAGAAGTATTGTCAAAATCTGCATTTTAATTACTACCTGAGAGACATGCAAGCTCATGCTACCCAGAGACCCATAGCCCTGTGTGCTTAGCTTAGTTATTCCAACAAAAAAAGCTACAATAATGAAATAAGGTGCCAGCCCCCTAACTGCTATGCTGATTTGCTATACAGCCCTTAGGAAACAGACCACGAAAATTCATTGCATCCTGCTGCTGACACAAGTGCTCAGTATATGCTCAGTTTTTCAATTACACTTTTTAATTATAAATCTACCCCTTCTCCACTAGCTTTTATAGTGAGGAAAGCGGCTATTATCTTTCTGTCACTCCAAGATGATTCCACCTCTCTGGAAAGTAACTGTTTAAACAAATAACATGTTTGAGGACATGAGCTCAGAGAGATCTGATCTCTGTTACCCTTAGATCAGCCGTACCAGCTGAGATATAGAGCTGAATAGTGATAAGCTGACCCAGGCATTCACTGATGAAGGAGATTCAGACCCACAAATTGCTGGATGATAGGTTAGAGAAACTGGATTGCTGTATGTAATTATTACCTAGAAGAGTATACATACAACCAGGGTCTGGGATTTTCTTCACACATTTTTGATAAGCGGATTAAGGAGCACTTCACAAACTGCATCAATACCACTTTAACCAAGGATGTCAAACTTGGACTAAGTATGATGTCGTTCGCAACATTGCTAGAGCCACAAATCCATCAGACCTAGCATAAAAGTAAGAATGTGTCACTGCAGAACCTTGTCCCATTCAGTTGAGGAACTTTTGAATGCTTAGTTGGTTTTTCTCTGTAAGTGCTTAGCCACTGTCCCAGTCATTAACTGTGTTTGCCATCCTTCCAGTCATTAACTTGCCATTCACTATTTTCTGTAGATCCACCTTATGTGCTAGGACCACTCACAAAGTGTCTGACCCATTTATTTAAAACACCAATGTAGGCTCAACGTATCCATTTTGCCACAATGATTCTACATGACACATGATCCCAATAATTTACGGTGCCAGAATAAAAAGTGCATATATGAAAGGCCTAAGTGGCTAATTTTAATAAAGGCTCCTTGAATGCTAGTGAACAATATTAATTGTTCACCTTTTAATTGCCTTCTATGAGGAGATGAGCAGAAGCCTGGACATTGGGGTGGCAATAGACGTGATTGCCTTAGATTTTGCTAAAGCAGTTGATACAGTACCACACAGAATGTTTCTAATAAAAATTAAGGAATATAGGCCTTGAACATAATATTTATATTTGGATAGAGAACTGGCTAAATTGATGGTAGATATAACAGTTTCTAATTGAACCATTGTTATGAAGTATTGCTTTGGTCCTTTTAATTTGTTTATAGATGCCCTTAAGTTTGGCATTGTAAGCATTGCCCATATTTTTGTTGGTGATTCTAAATTGTGCAAAATATTGCAAGATATTGCAGCTTTGCAGAGAAATTTCACTTTGAGAAATAGCCGTCAAATTGGCTAATGAGGTTCCATGTTGAAAAAAGTTATGCACTTGGGTGTTAAATATGATATATGTGTTTCTCTATATTCCATGGACACAACATTGGGCACATATATATCGTTAGTGCCTGGTCCGGACTGAGAATTAAAATAGGCCGTGGCATTTCAGGTACATAGAGGCCCAAACAGCCCCACCAGCCCACTAAATACTGACTTTCTATGGGACCTTATAGCAGCCCCTCTGGCATTTGCCAGAACCCACAGATTGCCAGTCCGGGCCTGGTTAGTGCTGGTTATAGACTAAGGGGGATATTTATCAAGGGTCGAATTGATTTTACCTGAAAAGTTTACGTTTTTAAGGGTACCGTTATTTTTAAGTCAAAACTCAAATTTTCAGGTTAGAAAAAACCCCAAATTGTTGGGGGTTTTTAAAAGAAAAGTTTGAATATTTCAAGATTTATTATACCCCAAACCTGGAAAAGACTTGTGTAACAACTTACTTCCTTGGTGGTCCAGTGGTGCGACAGGGACGCCCGCCTCGCCGTCCTGCTGCTCCTGTATGCGCTGGTAGTTAGGGCGTGCGCTGCGTGCTTCTGCTGTATTTATTGGTGCATGCGCAATGCCGCGAAAGTTTTAAGTATTTAAAGGGCCAATTTACATTTTCCCCCTGCCTGTTATAGGTTTTCTCCTAGTGAGTTCCTGGTGCTTCTGTGCTATTTAGCTTCTGTTTCCTGATATCTGATTTCCTGTTGTGACCCCTGCCTGTTCCAAGACTATCCTGACTTCTGGAATCCTGACCCTGCCTGGTAACAGACTCTTCTGTATCCGTATCCCCTCTGATTGAGTTCCTGGTTTGACCCTTGCTTGTTTGACTCCGCTTGTAATCTGCCTGCCTCGACCTAGTCTGATTGACTACACCTTTTGTCTACGCCTTGTACTGCGACCTTCTGCCCAGAGACTTTGCTTTAATGTCGTGCCCCTTTGCTCATCCAGAACCCTTCGCTTGGCACCTCTCTTAACAAGACCTGGCGGCATCAGATTAGCCGAGGGCTCTTCCCAAGGTGAAAGGCGGCTGTTAAAGGCAGAAGCAAGAGCCGAGAACTGGGTGCTTTGGTTCTGGAATTAGGGTGCCGACCGTGACAGCTTGTATCCAAAAATACTCCAGCTAAAACCTGTTGAGGTTATATAGAAGTCAACCGTTTCAAGATAATTGTAGCCTTCATGATGTTCAGGGTTTTTTCAGAGGGTTTTTCAAGAAAACTAGATTACAATGAGCAAATCAAGGTTTTTTTGCTGAAAACTCGATTAATTCAAGTTTTTGGGTTCTTCTCCCCGAATTCACAAACCTCACAAACCTCTAAAACTTGACCTTGATACATAATCCCCTAAATGATAGTAAGTGTCTTCTGAACTTAAAAAGTACTGTTCTGCATAAACAACATTGACTATCAAACATGGAGTTGTTTTATCTGGAGAGCAGGCATTCATGAGGAGACATGAGTAGTTTATAAGTACATTAAAAGTGCACTATAGACAATAGCAGGGGGATCTATTTTTGCTTAGAAAAAAGGCTGCACTTTTAGACTTGAGATACAGAATTTCCACTTGAAGCAATGCAAATGGCCCTTCATACTGGGTGCAGTGAGGTTGTGGTATGCTTTGCTGGATAATGTGGTGATGGCCTCAATGTGGTGATGCTCCTGCACACCTGTTCTGTTTCCCAAATGGGGTTCTCTAGGTTTTTCCCCCTAAACTGCAGGAGCCAGAGTGAATGAATATGAGATAAACAGTTGTCAGTGGATGAATAAAGGAGATAAGCATTGTATGCCTGATGGTTAGCAGTTAAAGGGAAGATTCACCTATAAACGAGAACTAAAGCTTAACTAAATAAGTAGGCTATAAATGTTGTACATTATGTTTTGGGCCACAGTCCTGTAGCAGAGAAGATATGTGCTTCCAAAGATGCACCAGTAAATCCCCATCTTCTTTTCTGATGATTCACTGCACATGCTCTGTGCTGCTGTCAGTTATTGAGCTTAGGGACCGAATAGAAATGTCACAATATAAGGTTGATTAGTAACTAATGCAGATAATTACTATATGGCTACGCAGAAACCAGTGCAACTAGCATCAGAATGTAATAATCTGCCCTGTAGCATCAGCTAATATTACAGGCCAACCTAATTTTCTGCTGTATAATTTGCAACGACCCCTAAACTCAGAGCCCACTGAGCATGTGAGTGTTGCAGACACTTTCCAATATGGTCACCCCATGTGGTCACCCCATGTGACAAGTTTGAAGTCCTGGATCATTGCTGCTATTGAGAAGCTGAATCATTAGGTGCAATGAGTTCAGTATATAAAATATGGCATTTTTAGCCATAATCATTTTTAGGGTTTAGGTCTCCTTTAAAGGGATCCTGTCATTGGAAAACATGTTTTTTTCAAAACACATCAGTTAATAGTGCTACTCCAGCAGAATTCTGCACTGAAATCCATTTCTCAAAAGAGCAAACAGATTTTTTTATATTCAATTTTGAAATCTGACATGGGGCTAGACATTTTGTCAATTTCCCAGCTGCCCCATGTCATGTGACGTGTGCCTGCACTTTAGGAGAGAAATGCTTTCTGGCAGGCTGCTGTTTTTCTTTCTTAATGAAACTGAATGTGTCTCAGTGGGACATGGGTTTTTACTATTGAGTGTTGTCAGAGCACAAGTCACATGACTTGGGGCAGCTGGGAAATTGACAATATGTCTAGCCCCATGTCAGATTTCAAAATTGAATATAAAAAAATCTGTTTGCTCTATTGAGAAATGGATTTCAGTGCAGAATTCTGCTGGAGCAGCACTATTAACTGATTCATTTTGAAAAAATGACAGTATCCCTTTAAGTTGAGTTTTAGTATTTTATAGAATGGCTAATTATAAACAACCTTTCAATTGGTCTCCATTCGTTTTTTATCTTTTTTTTTAATTATTTGCCTTCTTCTTCTGACACTTTAGCTTTTAAATAGGGGTTACTGAGCCCATTTCAAAACAAATGTTCTATAAGGTTACAAATCTATTGTTATTGCTACCTCTAATTACTCATCTTTCTATTCAGGCCCTCTTCTGTTAATATCCCTGTCTCTTATTCAAATCAATGCATGGTTGCTACAGTTAATTTGGACCCTAGAAACCATATTTCAGAAAATTGCAAACTTAGAGAGCTGCCGAATAAAAGGATAATAACTCAAAAAAACTCAAATAAAAAATGAAAACCAATTGCAAATTGTCTCAGAATATCACTCTCTGTATGATACTAAAACTTAATTCAAAGATGAACAACCCTTTTGGCTTGTTAGTGGTAACGCCTACAAAACTCCAGACAACACTACATGGAGTTACCATAACGCTGATTGAGGCACTCCCCATGGACATTGAAAGCTGTGTTTATCCCTCAGTCTCTAAGCAGACAGTGAGCTCAAAATAACTTGTTTGATTTAAAGGTCCATATAGGCACTCTACAGTCTCCACCTCCTATATACTGTAAGACCAATATTAGAATGCCTTTATAAACAATAGGTGGTACTGACGCGTTGCAGCGAAACGGTCCAATATATGAATTGCATTTTTAGAAATGATGTGTGTATATTTATGAATTTGCAATTATGAATTGGTCAGAGTTTACTGAATGAATTGTTTGGTGGAAGTTATCTGTAATTAAATAGTTCATAAACTTTAAATTACATATCTTTATGTAGTAATAAAAGGAATCTGACATAATAAATGCTGCTGATATTAAGTAATATGGCAGAGAGTATACTATTAAATTGCATGTGCTACTACTAGTTTAAGAACACTATTTGGCTGGGATCATTTCCAACTAGAAGCAGTTTATTTATAACAGTTGTACTTGGATAGAGAACTAGCTGAAGATATAGATTACAAAGAGTGGTGGTAAATGGAACATTTTCTAAGTGGACCAGTGTTGTTAATGGAGTAGTTTTGGGCTTCAATCCTTAAGAAGGATATAAATTAGCTAGAGAGTGCAGAGACATGTAACTTAACCGGTTAGTGGGATGGAAGATTCAAATCATGAGGGTAGATTGTCAAAGTTTTCTCTGGAAAAAAAGAAGCTTGTGAGGGGACATTATCACTCTTTCAAGTACATTAGAGGACATTGTAGACAAATGGCAGGGGGACCTTTTTTCCCCATAAAAACACACCCCTTTAGACTAAGGAAAAGAGCTTTCATTTGAAGCAACAGAGGTGGTTCTTCACAGTGAGGACAGTGAGGTTGTGGAATGCACTGCCGGGTGATGTTGTGATGGCTGATTCTGTTAATGCCTTTAAGAATGGCTTGGATGATTTCTTGGACAAGCATAATATCCAAACCTACAGTGATACTAAAATCTACAATTAGTATAGATATGGGTATATATAGCTTATGGAGTATATGGATAGGTCAGTGTGGGTGTTTGCACGGGGGTTCATCTGGAGTGGTTGAGTTATGTAATTCCTTTAAAGGAGAAACAAACCTTTAATAAAAAAAACATACCCCCCTACCCTAAATGGACAGGTGGTCAAATCTTTTTTGCCCATTTACTTTATAAATACAGAGAAATGCATTACTACATGAAAACCACCAGTCAGGCAAGAATATACTTCAAAAATGTTAGGGCCACATAAAGGTGCCCCTATACTAGTCTGAGGCCCTGAGAAACAAATTTTTCGGATTCAGTTTTCCTGATTAGTTATTGATTAGGAAACAATGTAATTCTCATGTCCCTATAAACAACATCTTCATATATTCTTCATCTTTTTATAGTAATAAAACTGTACTATATGGGATGTCTTATAAGTAAAAAAAAACCTGCATAGTACAAATATATCAAACATAAAACCTGCATGCTAACAAGGACATAACTATAAAACTGTTATACAACCAGCAATATTATCATGATTAATGTATAACTAATTTTATTGAGCCCAAGATATTCCAATCAATATAGCACATTTACACATCAGTAACTCAAGTAATGAATGCTTTAGTAAAATTAATTATGCTAAATGTTTTGTTGTCAAGCTGCCTTACATTTCTACAATTTCTAAAAAATCATAGTTTTTCCACCAGATCATTTTAAACAGTCCTTACTTTTAATGATGTTAAAACATGGGTAGTTTAAGTCAATGTACAACAGAGAGTTACACAAAACAGCTTAATTTACATAAGAATACGATTTGTAACACTAGGGCATTTATCTAAATCTGTCAGTGATGGCCAAGCCCCCTATGGTATGAGAAGGAGCTGCAAGCCAGGTCATCAGAGGCTGGACAAGTGCACATGGGAGCCAGATAAAATATAATCCAAAAGTTAGGCACTGGTTAAGGCAGGTGGCAAACAGTAGGAAACAGGCCAAAGTGCCAAATCTCCAAAAACAGTTGAGCTCACACATATAATTATCCAATGATTACACATAGTTCTTTCATTCAGAAGAGTTTCAACACCAAACTCATCAGCATAGTTATATAGTGATGTCTTAATTGACCTATCCTATTAGTACATGAGTCCACATACACATATCTACTCACTAAAAAGGCAGGCATCTATAAAGGAATTGTAAAAATAAAAACTGGTTAAATAGATAGGCTGTGCAAAATAAAAAAATGTTTCTAATATAGTTCGTTAAAGGCTTATGTATAAAGGTTATGTATAAAGGCTGGAGTGACTGGATGTCTCACAGAACAGAACACAACTTCCAGCTTTGCAGCTTGTATTCTGGCTATTATGTTACACATCCAGTGACACCAGCCTTTATACATTACATTTTTGGCTAACTCACTATATTAGAAACATTTTTATTTTGCACAGCCTATCTATTTACCCAGTTTTTATTTTTACACTGAACTGTTCCTTTAAACTCTATGGATTCCTGAACTGGGACATTCATTAGACCAGGTTAGAGTGGAGGAGTATTTATCAAAAAAACTCTTTTAAATTAAATTACCACAGCAGAATTTCAGCATTTAGCTGAATAATTGTCGCAAGTGCTACGTGGTGGGTATATTGGATCCAAAATGGGAATAATGGGTCTTTGGGATTAGGGGGCTACTACTAGCTGGAAATGCCTACATGATTTTTCTAGATCTGATGTTCATTGAGGTATGTTTAGCCAGGTAGTGAAATTTTCTTGGCATATCTGTATTAGTCATGAAGAGGGTCAACGGTAAAGGTAGGTATCATAAGAATAGTGGTCAGATTATTGGGCTGACACGCAAGGTGACTGTCACAATTTGCATCACCTTGGGCCGTGGCCGCACTGCGACCGCTGGTAACGGCGGGCGGCCATCACCACTGAAATCATACAGCACTACACGGCTAATTCGGCCACAAGTAGAGCCATCCTGAAACCTCTCCCCGATCTACTCCGCTCCCAATACATGGAGCATTGACCCTCACCACACCCGACGTATGGGAACTGCTTATCAGCAACGAGCAAGTTGTAACATACTGTGGTGAAACATTGTAATTGATTTGGACGGTGTGGATTATATATGGCTTATCTCCTTTCCCTGTGACCAACTGGAGTTGAAGTACCTACATTTACATATTGGAGTGGAATTTTGGCTGTTTAGCCACATCACATAAGTGAATATCCATCATAGTTATATATAGGAGCTCCTCAGAAATTGGTTATTTAGGGTACAGGGATCCCTACACCCAGCGCAGCGCTATTTCTATGTTTTAAGTGGTTTTAACAAGTATGTGGCATGGTAGTTAATAAAAATTGCATTTTATCTTAAATTACAACATGGTTATGTGACAATTCTGTATAATTTGGGCCTATGGGGATAAGTCCCATTTTGATATTTTGTGTAGTAATAGTCAGAAAAAGACAAAGAGTCAAGATCATGTTGAATCAGCAGCCAGCAGGTCTGCCTTATTGAAGTTGATGTGTCAGATATTTCTTGGGATATACAGTACCTATCCCAAAGACAAATGTCTGATGGGAAATTACACCCTTGTGCATTTTTCTCCAAGAAATCTTCCAGTCTCAGCAGAATTATAATATGGCAGCTGAGTTGTACTAACCATCAAACTAGCCTTTGAAGAACAATTTCATCTATAATAATGTCATCTCTTCAGACTATAAAAACTTGGAATGTATTAGAACTCTTAAAAGACTGAATCCCAGACAAGCTTTATCAGCCCTTTTCTTCCCTCGATTTAATTTCATTATCATATATACAGACTTCAAAAAGAAAAGCAGTCACCCTAACCTATTCCTATACAATCACCCATCCAGAGCCAGTGGGACACCAGGAAAAAGCCCTTGTGGGCCCAGACCCACTGCTCGCTAGATACACTAAGTGCTGCTCATTGTCTTTCCCCACTGGCCACCAGTAAAAAGAAAAAACAAGGTGCGTGAAAGGGGCTGGCAAAGGGGGCTGGCGGAGTTGGACTGTGGATGGGGGGCTGGTGTAGGGCTGTTGTGGGCGGTCTGGGAAGGAAAGGAAAGGCCCAGTCCAACCCTGGTAACAATGTGATATTGTTGGTAATGGGTGGCTTCAGTAAAATTGCACATTTCACCTCATTGTGTAAACGCCCACCGGCTATCCCAGCTCTTACAAATATTGCATCACAATGGATTTTAAACTGTATCTGGCTTTTAATTTATTTTTAAACTCTGCAGATCACTTTACTATCCCCTTATCTGCCACAGTCCAATGGAGCTGTAAGGCATGTTAATCAATCCTCAGAATCAGGGTCAACATCAGTAATTATGAGGGTCCATACTACAAAGTTAGAATGGCTCTCCTCCCAGGGGGCCTTAGTTATAAGAAAATTGGCCATCCACGCCCCTAGTTGGGAAAAAAGGGGCCCCACAGAAAAATTATCCCTTGCATGCACAGCCACAGCCCTGATCTGCCCTAGCCACTACCCAATTATGCCAAAAGTCAACCCATGATCCACCCATACTCACCACTCATCCACAGGCCCCTCCATGAATTGTGACCCATGAATCTGTGGCAGTTCTTGATGTACCATGCTTCCATTTATCATTGTGCTGTGACGTCATTGCAGGAAGTGTTCTGACTTCCTGCCTGTTTCTGACTCTGATGATTGCTGCCTGTCCTGATCCCTTGGCTGTTTTGACTATGTTTTTCGGATTCTGATTTGGTACCTCGCTGTCACTCCAGTATTGGACCCTGCCTGTTTCCTGATGACGCTCTGTCTGGCTCCTGTCCATCTGTTCATATGCTCTGGTTTCCTAGCTCACCCAGATTCTCTTGCTGTAAGTCCTGGTGGCATCCGAGTAGTGAAGGGCTCCTCCTGAAGTGTAAGGCAGCAGTTATAGGCAGAAGAGCGAGCTGAAACCGGAACATTGTGTTCTTTTCTGGGTTTTTGGGAAACCTAACGTGAGCATGTCAGATCCAAGATGGTGGCACCCGTGGCAGTGATGGCATCATTACACAATTTTGCCAATCAGGCCTCCAATGATGCACCACTGTGTGACAATATCAAACCACAATTTAGCTCAGAATTCAGAATAAAAAAACCACAGTCAAAGGTCAGTGTTCAATGCCCAATTAGGTTTCTTGAAACTCTAAATTGTCTAATATTGTAGATTTCACCTGTTCTTGATTACTATGATTGCTTTTACAGCACTGAAAATATCAACACTGAGACAAATAGCAAATCCTCAGGCAGAGCAGATTGTCAGACTAGAGGTGCCTCTGACACACTGCCATCCTCTCTCATGGCATTAACAATCTGGTGAGGATGTGAAACACATCCATTCTGTATAATACCTTAGCAGTTATTTTTTTAAAACTATTTGTGATGTGAAGCAGCATGGTATAGGCTTCTGATGGAGCTTGCTGGGTATCCTTCTCCCAGAGAAGCTCAGCCTATGCATACATATGATAGTTTAGAAAACACTGCAGTTCTTGAGCAGTCATGTTTCTGGGAAGTAGTTAATAGACTGAAGCTTTCTGTGCATACTGTCTAGAAGAACATTAAGGAATGGATTCACACACTTCCGAATCAGCACTGAAACACTTGAAACAAAAATTACCCTCAGTCATAATGTAAAGGTAAAAAAAATTGTTATATGTTCATCTGCTATATTTTCTTATAGGCTCTCAGCCATAGCTCTGCAAGAGATTTAGACAGGCAGTTGCACTGCGGCTGTACATACATATGAATGATCCAATTCAGAAAACTGTAGTTTTGTAAGTAAAGCACTGATGTGAATAAATGAAGAAACATTATTGAAGATTTTTAAGTGTGCTCACATATGAAAGAATCTCCTCAGCAACACGTGGCTTCCCAACGCCCAAATAAACAGCCTGATGAAGGGACCTCAGAGTCCAGAAATATGTGTGTATATTTTAGTTTGCCATTAAAAATATCCCACTTACTGTATTCTTGTTTTGTATTTTTAGCTAAATGCGATGGCATAGATTTTTTTTCTTTCCAATACAAAGGACTCAATTTTTCAATGATCGGTTATGCTTAATAAAAAGTTACAGATCATTTTAGATTAACAATTAATTTTTTGCATGGGAAAGATAAATAGTTTCGACAAGCTATAATAAGAGAGAGCTCTTGGGATGCTGTGGTTTCATCTGGAAAGTAGCTGCTAAAGTGAAACAGTGACAGGATGATGGCTTTCTCCGTATACTGTATAGTTACAGCCAATGAAATATGGAGTTCTCTTTCTAATGCAAATGTTTTATTCCTCTCGTCAAATCTCTATGCACCCTCCTTCCTTTATTTTTCTATATTTTTATTCCTTTTCTCACATTTCTGCATATTATCAGCCTCAAACATAATCTGCAGTCCCTGGGTAAAATTAACTTATTTTTCGCTTAACTGGTTCTCATGTCAAGGAAATGAGTGAGTGAAATGAGGTTATTTGAAGAAGTGCAGAATATTAAACAAATTGGTACCACCCTGACTGGCAAATGGTTTCACTTCAGCCACAAAAAAGATCAGTAATATAAAACTGATAAATTGAAATCCTTCTAACCTTATAAAGCTCTCTTCCACCTCCTCTCCTGTCTTTATTTGTTTTCTCCAAATTCATTTTTATTCATGTAGAAGCAGAATTTTTACCTGAACAAATTCAGTGAGCCATTCTTCACTCCTTCCTATATCAGATTCATCATTCCTGACCACTCTAACTCTACCATAAATTAATAAATAATTGATTCTGTCTCCTTTCTGCATCTCTGAAAATCAGAGGAAAGGATTCCTCTTCACCCTGACCATTTAACTCGGCATACTGTCTCTCGTGCAGGGACGTGGGAATGTCATTCGAGGCTTTTTTCTTTTTATAACAAGGGACGCTTTCAGAATAATAAAATCCAGACACGCACAAAGAAGAAAATTGGCTAATTAAGACAGCTGGTGTTACTGCCATCGCATGGACAGCAACACCGGCATTACATCAAATTCCTCCCTCTCTGCATGATTAAGCACACTTGTCCCCAACAGAATAGACAATACCAAATAAGCTTGTTTGATAATAATATATTGCAGAACATGTGGTTCTGAATCAGATACTGGACAGAATGATCCATGGAGAGCATTTCTAACCAGGCAGAGCCATTCCATTAATCAGAGCATTATGGGTGGTGTGTATATAAACAGTGCTTCTGTCTTACTTTGAGTTTTTCCTGTGGTAAAAAATATATGCCAGATTCTTAAATTTTAAGCATGTTTTACTTCTCCTACCAGGAGCAAATGATGAACTTGTAGACACTGCATTACTAATTTAGTATAATAATAACTGTCTAAATAACGTTCCGATATATTTCCCATGTGACATTAAGGACCCTATTAACACTGAAAAAATGAGTAAAAAGCTGTGTATTTTACACTACCTGAACACCGGATTTGACACCGTTATTTTACACCACGTCAGACCTTGTGTGATCTGTTTAAGTCAATTGGAAAAATTCAAAAGTTATGGTGGAATTGCTGTGGATAAAAATACATTAAAAAATGCATTTTCTCATACCATTTGTGTGGCTGCTTAGTTTTACACTGGATTTTTACACTGATTTATTACACAGAGGTACGCTGCACAGCTTGGTAAGTATGCCTTATTTTTATGCATGATAAATATACACCTATATGTGTTTTAGGTGAGAAGTCTGTATACTTTAACCAGCAGTGAAGTTCATTAAATGAATCTGCAACATGAATCTTTCTGAATAGAAACAATTAGAAATTCTGTGCTGTGTCTGAAATAATCAAGTTTGTCTTCACTAACCCCTTCCCAGAAATCTGTCTCCCTCTAGTTTTGTGTTGGAGGTGGTTATTTTGAAGGACAGTTACCTCTAATACATTGTGTAGGCAAAGGGAACACATACCTATGCGTTTGACCTAACTGTCATCAAAAATCTCACTCTGAATTCTGCATAAATAGACAGATTGCTGAGAGGAGAAAACCGAAGCTTAGCTTGACTATGCTTGAATCGGTATAGGGTTTTTAACTGATTATATTTAAAAACTTCCTTAGTTCCATGAGTTGAAGCTCATATTACATTTTCATTTTCACAATAGTTCCATTTTGAAATTAAGAAGGTATGACTTCTTATTGTTCATACTATTACATTCCAAGATAGAAGTGCAAACTCTGCTGCAAGGGTAGACAGGCATCATAAGAAAGTTGCCAAGGTCTCTAGGGGTTACTGAAACACCTGCTTTAATTTATGCCATGTGCCATCCCTAAAGTTTGACCAGATTTGCTAATTAGTGGAACTATGATACTATGGTGCAGTTAGTGGTGCCTAGTCACCCCTGGGGGTTTACTTTCCATGATGGCTCCATTATTCTCTTAGTTATTGGAAGGAAGTTATCCCCCTACTGTTGTCTGCTTTTCACAGGTTCAGGCTACATCAAAAAGAGTCTCACAACGTGGCAGAAACACCATGTAGCTCCAGCATATGGAGTACACTTTCTGGGCAGACAATGGTGATCTCCACTTAAGGGTTTCTTAGAAAATCAATAATAGAAAGAATGGTGCAGCATTCTGTAAATAGCTTCAATGAGAAAGGCACTGTTCTTTGTCTAGCATACAGCAAGAAAAAAAAACTTCCCCACTTCACAAATGATGCAGAGTTTAAGATCTGTGTGATAGTCATCAAATACATTGAAAAATACATACTAAAACCTTTTCTGTACTACCAGTGTTGGACTGGGTCTTCATCAGAGAATCTGTCACCCTGGGTCCACTCTCAGCAATTAGATATAGAAGTGCCAAATGGTATAGTTTTTTTTAGGACCATGTTGAAAATAAGGATGAGCTGATAGGAATTATCTTAGGCCTGGGCCCATTCTGGTAGGTAAGTCTAACCCTGCATATTTTCTAACATATTATTTCATGGAAGTGAGAACATGTTTTTTTCAAAATGCATCTGTTAATAGTGCAGCAGAATTCTGCACTGAAATCCATTTTTCAAAAGAGCAAACAGATATATTTTTTTTCATCATTGAAATCTGACATGGGGCTAGACATATTGTGATTTTCCCAGGTACCCCAATCATGTGCTCTGATAAACTTCTGTCACTTTTTACTGCTGCACTGCAAGTTGGACTGATGTCTCCCCCTCCCTTTCCCTTCCAGCAGCTTAACAACAGAACAATAGGAAGGTAACCAGATAACAGCTCCCTGGTAGATATAAGAACAGCACTCAGTAGTAAGAATTCAAGTCCTATGTGACATTAAGTAGGAGAAACAATAGCTTATCTGAAAGCAGTTCCATTGTGCTGGCTCTTTCTGAAAGCACATGACCAGGCAAAATGACCTGAGATGGCCACACACCAATATTACAACTAAAAAATAAATACACTTGTTGGTCCAAGAATACAATTGTATATAGTAGAGTGAGTTATTTGCAGTGTAAGCAGTATAATTTAGAAATAAAAACTACATTTATTTAATTTTAGACTAGAAGAAAAGAAATTTCATTTGAAGCAACGTAGGGGGTTCTTCACAGTGAAGTCAGTGAGGTTGTGGAATGCTTTGTCGGGTGATGTTGTGATGGCTGATTCAGTTAATGCCTTTAAGAATGGCTTGGATGATTTTTTGGACAGACATAATATCAAAGGCTATTGTGAGCTCTTTAGTTAGTATAGGTATGGGTATATAGAATTTATGTGAATGTAGGGAGGGGTGTGTGTATGGGTGTGTATGGGTGCTGTCTTTTTTCAACCCAATTTAACTATATAACTATGTAACTATGTAACTATATACAGTATGAAGTGGCAGCCTCTTCCTTAATCAGTCCCTAAGATAAATGGCTCAATCTTGCCTCCTTTTTCTTGTAGCCCCTTTTACTCAATTTACAGGTTCTCCTCTCTGCCATAGTCCTGCTCCTTTGCATTATCCAGTTAAGACAGTAAGAAACAATTTCAGCACCCCAAGTATTCCCCTTCTTGTTTCAGTTTCTCCTTTAGAGAATGGCCATATGTTTAAAAAGCAGAGCTATATATTGGTCCCACAGACAAGCAGTAAAACCTCTAGTCCAATTGCATAAAATGATTTATAATCCAGCCTCTAGTGTGATATAAAAAAATCAATAAATAAATAGTTAGAAGGCGCATACTCAATCAAAAAAGTATGAGGTGCTAATCCAAAGCGAACTCCCCATTAGAGTCACCAAGGTTTATGATAATTTCAATAAAAAGGAGGAGTTCACACTTAAATGAAAACATATATCCATTTTATTACATCAAAAGTTTACAGAGTAAAGGCACTAACCCATGAGCCCTATGCGTTTCGACCACAAGTAGTATTCATCAGGGGGAAAATTACAATAACAGAAAAGTGAAAAAAGAGGCATCTTTTGAAACTTTTGATGTGATAAATAAGTATTCCATTTGAGTGTGCAATCCTCCTTTCTAGTGTGATATCATCCAAACATAATAGCCGTAAGACAGCGCCCTTTGAAACCACAGAGTGCTGGTATACATTCCATCTTGCATAAGTAAATGCTGTTGTATTATAACCTGAAACTAAATTGGATTTCATGTCACCAAATGGTCCATAATGTTGAAATGGGGAAAAAACGACAAATCAATGAAAATGTAAGTGTCATATAATTGTAACAAATTGCTTAAAGGGTAAGTAAACCTTTACAATAAGTGAATGTAAAACTGATGAGGGGTCTATTCTAAGCACATTTGCAATGCACATGCATTATTTTTTTTATATTTAATTCCAAGATATTAAGGGATACATGTTCTGTTACTATGAATTGAATTTTGTTACAACAGCGCCACCTGCTGGTCATTTTCCCACCAGTCTGACCACCAAGTAGTCAAGGAAGTTGTCAGGAGAAAGAAAGAGGCTGCTCTGATGTTCTTCTGCTTAGGAAAGATGTGAGAAGAAAGGTTTCTAATTATTTAAAGCAGAAGAACATCAGAGCAGCCTCTTTCTTTCTCCTGACAAATTCCTTGACTACTTGGTGGTCAGACTGGTGGGAAAATGACCAGCAGGTGGCGCTGTTGTATGTAAACAATATGTAAACATTCATATTAACAATACATGTATCCCTTAATATCTTGGAATTAAAAATAAATAAATAATGAATGTACATTGCAATAGTGTTTAGAATAACCCCCTCATCAATTTTACATTCACTTATTTGAAAGGTTTACTTACCCTTTAAAATGTTATTTTCTTTCCCTGATGAAATTTTATTTTTTATTTGGGTGGCGTAAAGCTTATAGCGTTAGTTTGCAGATTTCAAGCCCTGGATGCTAATTCATTTGCAGGATTTCTCCTCTCTATGATCCAAGTATATTACAAACTCTTTAGTGATTTTTCTGTAGCCTGCATAGCTGTATATCAATTGCTCTGGAAATACATTATTGGTTTCCTGTAGGCTACATGTGCCAGGTAACATCTCCGAGAAATTGATCTCAAGCAGCATGTGCCAGTTCCTCTGTCATTCACACCTCGTGGTGGTAAATTTCTCTGTAGACTACATGCTATGCATATATTATAGATATGATAAGCTATAGAGGATTTTTCACTAGACAGCTAACCAAATAAATAGAAAAACAAAGGTAACAACAGCCATTATCTGGAATAGTCAGATAGCAATAAATGTTATAACTACAAACTTCTGTTGAACTAAAGACTTACATACTATACATTCAGCACTCTGAAGGAACCTTTTTTTATAATAAAAATGAGGGGACTATGAACAGAGCAGGATGATAATAATATTACTTTACTAAAGGCAAGGGCACTCGTAACTCTACCCCCATGCGTTCACTACCAACATCTGCTTTAGTGCAAAAGTGAATAGTAGAGGCTTATGGCTGGCATGTATCATATGGCATGTATGAGACGCTGAAAGAGATGGCCGGCACTCACAGATCCCACAAACAGGCATGCAAATGAACTCTAGACTTTATTTTAGGCAAAAGGTAGACAGACGTACAGCCTTAAGCGTCTCGTGCCTTGAGGCACTTAAACATAGGCTTGGACAGAGAGGGGTGGTATACAGCATATATACCCCATCCCGCCAATCCGATAATGAAGGAGGGGAAGGGACATTAAAAACAATGCATGATATATATATATATATATATATATATATATATATATATATACAAACAAGACATCTAAAAACACACTTGCAGAAAGTTATTCATAAAAGCAGCACACGTCAAAATCATAATTTAGACTAAGGGTGGATTTGTGGATTGGTAGGACGGGGTATATATGCTGTATACCACCCTTTCTGTTAAAGCCTATGATTAAGTGCCTCAAAGCTTGTGTAAGGTTGTGTCTGTCTACTTTTTGCCTAAAATGAAGTCTACAGTTTAGTTTCATGCCTGTTCATGGTATCTGTGAGTGCCTGTCGTCTCTTTCATGGTCGAATACCTCCACCTTGAGTTGTAGGTCTGGGGCATGTGCACCCAGACCCCACGTTTAAACTGGTGAGATTATATACTTTTGGCTATGCACCAGGAACGTTTTATTTGATGTTTGAGACACTGCGGAGTATGTTTCCTGCCACTTGCTAGTCCAAGTGCAGCCTTTCTAAGCACATTTACCAGTGTGATTGTTCAGTTGATCTGGTCACTGTGTCCTATTCACTAGTGGAGCTCTAGGTACTGATGCCATGTGCTAGTCTATGGCTAACACTGGACTTCAAACTAATCAGTAATGAGGGCACCATGGAATTTAATGGTCACTTACCAAATGAGTTTCCCAAAGTTTTAATTAAACTTTACTACAAAACATGTGAAGAGGGATATAACAGAATACATCTGCTTAATGCACATTAATTTTTAACATTAAAATTTCAAAAACATTTTTCCTCTTTAATTAAGATTTTCAAGCTCTGTTCTAGTTTTCTCATTTTCCTTCTGGGCCACAAAAGAACTTAATTATGGCAGGTATAGCGGATGAGAGCGGTAAGGCTTACTCCCAGATATTAATACTGTGAGATATGTTGAGAACATTGCCATGTCCTATTTAATGAGATAGTGGAATATTCTCTAAGCGTAAGAATAGAGTCATGCGCAAAGCTGTTTTAATATGGAAAGATGACACCCACATGCCACAGACTTCAAGAAAAAAAAATGCACTGGTTTAATAAATCTAATTATTTAGGAAAGTTCCAGGACATTTTCCACTTTCCCAGCAGTTTAATGAGGCTAATACAAAGCACAGTAGTTAAGTATCTAAATATATATGCAGCACAGATGAAGGTGGAAGCACCTTGTCAGTAGCTTGTGCTGCAAGAGGTTCTGTTCATTTTCTGAAGAAATGTGGGTTGGGATCCATCATGCAGCAAATCTGGAGAACAGCCTACATAGTTTCATTCTTTAATTGTCAGGTTTCACATTGGGGCATTGGGCTCTGATATGTAAAAAAAAAACCTCAGATCTTGAAATATAGCATCTTATCTTACAACCCAGGATTTTGTAAAAAAACTGATTGCAAAAAGGCAACAATAAAAACTGTTATATATTTTAACTTCAGAATCACCCAATAAAAATATATACCATGCCTAAAGGAGGGCAGAAACTGGAAATGCCAATGGAATGACATACATCTTCCGTTTAGCCTGTCATCTATATGGTTTCAGTGAATTGTTAGAATTATTACATATTTTTAAAGCACCAACATATTCAGCAACACTGATGAATATGTTGGCTCTTTATAAATATATGTTAATAGATATTAAATGCATACACTGCCAGCTGTAGGACAGAACTCATATTAAAATAATGGTCTCCCTGGTTGTCTATTCTGACCTATATATTCTGGTAGAAAAGAAATGTTTGTTGGTTGTTAGTGATAATATTGCAGAGCAATAAGGCCAGTCGTGCTGTTTTCTATATTTTATTATTTCTTTATAAATCATAAGAATTTCTGATTTACTGGGACTGAAACATCCTTAGTCATGCAGTAACTCCAGCTGGAATAAAGAAATATGCTTCTTTAAAGTCATTTTTGGGTAATTTATGCTGTTTTATGAGCCTAATAGTTTTGATGCCTTTTACAAAGTTTCTGTAAGACGCGCCGAGAGATCTAACTCCTCTTTTACCTCCCAGCGTGCCTCGTTGTCTGCTTCTGCAGTCCGACGCTGGCCCTTGACGCTGGGCGTTCTGACTCTGAGCATCATGACATCACTACTGAGTGCGAAATTTGAAAATCTTGGCACCAATCCCTGTTTAAAAGCCCAGTCCACCATTTTTCAGTGCCCAAGCAAGGCTTCAGTTTACTGCTCAGTCCATTGTTTACGATTGTGGGGTGCAGTTTGTATCCAGATTTTGGTGTACCTTCACGAAACATTTGGGCATCAAATTGAACTTTTCTTTGGCTTTTCAACCCCAAAGCAAGGGGCAGACCGAGAGGAACAATCAGAGCTTGGAACAGTTCCTTCAATGTTTTTTTTCCCAAAACCAGGATAATTGGGTTGAGCGTCTCCCTTGGACTGAATTTGCCAATAATAATTTACAACATTACTAGCTAGGTTGTTCTCCATTTTTCTGTCTTTGACTATAACCCTTCTTCTCTTCCGCCTAATGTTTTCAAGACTGAAATACCTGCAGTGGATGCACTTGTTTGTGACTTCAAGTCCATCTCGGGCCAGACTCATCAATCTCTTCTTAAGGCCTCTTCTCATCAGAAAACTGCTGCCGACAAGTATCATCGTTCTGGCCCTTCCTATCAACTTGGAGATTTTGTTTGGCTGACCACTCAACATGTTAAACTCCGCTTGCCATCTTCTAAGCTCGGACCTCGCTACATCGTCCCTTCAAAATTACAGAAATCATTAACCCTGTATCTTTTAGATTAGATCCTCCTTCCAATTCGAACATTTCCAATTCCTTCCACATTTCCCTGGTCAAGCCTTTTGTTAGGAATGCCTTCTCTGATGTTCAACTTCCTCCTGTCCTCGACGACCATCAAGAATTTGAGGTAGAAGAAATGTTGGACTGTAGAAAGCGAGAGGCAATGTTCAGTACCTTGTAC
The DNA here is from genome assembly GCF_017654675.1 of Xenopus laevis. Classification (NCBI taxonomy): domain Eukaryota; kingdom Metazoa; phylum Chordata; class Amphibia; order Anura; family Pipidae; genus Xenopus; species Xenopus laevis. Next base: position 72,521,520 of record NC_054385.1, read on the forward strand.
ATTTGAAGATATTTGGTCCTGAAGAGAGGTCATGGGTAAAAGCCTCTGATACCCATGCTCCTTATTTGGTCAGAGCTTTTCATAGAAGGTTCCCTCAAAAGTTATGGGAGTCCCCGGAGGGTACTCCTGAAGGGGGGTACTGTAAGACGCACCGAGAGATCTAACTCCTCTCTTACCTCCCGGCACACCTCATTGTCTGCACTTCCTGCTTAGTGCAGTCTGACGCTGGTCCTTGACGCTGGACGTTCTGACGCCAGCGTCATGACGCTGAGTGTCATGACGTCACTATTGAGCGCCAAATATAAAAATCTTGGCGCCAATCCCTGTTTAAAAACCCAGTCCACCATTTTTCAGTGCCCAAGCAAGGCTTCAGTTTACTGTTCCTGCTCAAAAGTATATAATATAATTATCTGGTTTTGACTCCTGCCTGACTTTTTGATTACAAATTCCTGCCACCTGCCTTGAACCCTTCCCCTGTTTTTGTCTATGCCTCTTCTAAATCCTTGGCGGTACCTCGCTTACGGAAACACATCCTTGCTGGTTTCCGCAGCAGAAAGCCTGGGGCCCCAAAAGGGTGTCGGTGAACACTGGAGACCACAGGGTTAACCTGTGCCACCGAGTGTACCGCTCACTGTGCAAGGTTCGTACAACGAGAACGTTACAGATTCCAGGCTACAATTTTTCAGCTGGAAAATAAAGTCTAAGGTGAAAGCTAATAAGACAACAGTCAAGTAGTCCCTTGGTACACTTAGGAAGTCTCCTCTGGGCATGGTAAAACTATTCCTGAATAGCAGAAATAGTTGCTATATGGATGATGTGTCAGACCAAGTGGTGAAAGGTCACACCCCCTTCATTCTCATTTACATAGAAATCTTATCTGAGGCATTGCTGTGCACTGCCCATCACTCCCTGACATACATCCATTAGGGGAGGTGTAGGGGTGGAAGGGGAGAAGCATATGTGCCTTCCCCCAGCCAACCCCAGATGAATGCAGCACTGTCGATTGCATCAGGACTATAGTGGTTGACTGAGGAAGAAGAATGAGATTGTGATGGACCTTTGAAATTTCCTAGCTGCCTTAGCTGCAGGCTAAGGTCTCAACTCAGCAAGTAAATGAAGGTGATAAAACTTTGAAGCTTGAGGACAATAGCAAAGACTGAGCATTAGGAATGTATCAGCAAAGTTAAAGGACCAGCAATAATGTACAGTTATTCTATAAAGCAAAGGTTCAGTGACAAGGAGTTATTGCACTGGTCAGTCAGTAGAGATAGTAGAACTGTGATACCTACAATGCGCATTTCATTCTCAGGCCTACTGCATTTACAACTACATCTACTGTATACCTGTATAAATGCCTAGGAACACTCCAATACATCTGTACAATTCATTAGATATTCATGAGTTCATGAGCCTGTTTTTTCACAGTGGATTTTTTGATCAATTAAAACCTTTTAACTATAATAAGAGGTTTAATTAACTTTAGTGCCATTGGGTACATTGCTTGATGATCCCTAATTAAGCTGAAGTCAGACAGTCACCCCACTCTAAATAAATGCTGATCTCAGTAACATTTTTCTCCCACTCTCTAAAGGAACAGACCTCTGTACTATAAATCAAGTCATGTCCCGGGGAACACAGACAGCTTGTAATGTTTCAGGGCAAAACCTGAAGTATATATTATCCATCCAATCTTAACCTGTAAAATCATTAAAGAAATAATGTGGCTCAACTGAGCGCTCTCCGACAATCCATCGTTGCTACAATGCTACAAATGTCTTTTTTGTACAAAACAATATGCACATCTGTTAATGGATATAGGAGCAAATTTACTAAAGGGTGTCGAAAAATCGTCAGCGTGACGTCATTTCGGGAACTTTGCAGATTTACTAGCGGTCGCCGGCGTAACTTCGCTAGCAAAGAAGATAGAATCTAGCGGTACTTCGCTCCCTAACGCCAGGCGAATTTTCGCTCTGGCGAATGGATGTAACTACGCAAATTCACTAAGATGCAGATTTTACTGAACCTTACCTCTTGCGTCCAACTTGCCTTCGCCACCTCAGACCAGGCGAAGTGCAATAAAGTAGAGTTCCTAAAAAATTGGTTAGTGATTTTGTCCCATAGTGTTCATTAAACAAATTCAAGCAAACCTATATTAAGCATCAAAGGAAAGATGTATTCTAAATAACAAGTCAAGAAGTTTTCCATATATATTCCTCTTTATTTTCATTACATAGATACATTAGGGTATATTTATCAAAAAGTGAAGTTAGAGATCGCCACAGTCCTCTAGAGTGAAATTCTGCCACTCTCCATTTATTTCTATGGGATTTTTAAAAGAGTATTTATCAATGGGTGAAAGTGAAAATTCATCCTTTGATAAATACGCCTTTCAAACTCCCATAGAAATGAATTGAGAGAGGCGGAATTTCCCTCTAGAGGAATGTAGCAATCTCTAACTTCCTGTAATGTAGAAAATCAGATGGCACACAATCTGGCAATCATGCTAAATATTTACAATTTATTGAGATCTCCGCACAACCTCCTTTCTCCAAAAAGTTGTATGGAGATCTCAATAAATTGCAAATATTTAACACGATTGCCTGAGTGTTTGCCATCTAATTTTCTACATTACATGGATGATTGGAACTAAGGTTTGCAGCAAGGTTTCCAGATTACGCACCACAGGAATATATCCACAGAATTTTGTACTACTATATGTTGGATACAATCTCTAACTTCACTCTTTGATAAATATACCCCATAGAGTTGTTGGGTTATAATTCAAATAGGTAGGTACGCAGCCGTGCAAAAAAAGAAGAAGCGTGAAGAGGAGCGCTCACTGGAATAACCCAGGCCGGTGCAGTTTTCTGCAGATAGGAGCACTGGCCCGGGGTTTCACGTAAGTAAATACATTCACTTGGGGCTGCCTAACATTTGGCACGCAAAATGGTAAACGACTTTCATTCTCCTTTAAAATGAACTCTATAGGATATGATTTTCCTGCAATTTGGAGGTTTCTGAATATGGCAGCACCTTTTACACATATAATAGACAGGTAACCAAAGTTCCCAATACAACACTTGTTTGTGTATTTATTTCACACAGAAGTTTAGACAGAGAGAGTAAAGTTCATATGTGTGGTTCACAGTAAAGCAATTTATTGTCAGTCTTGCTGACAAAGAATTGGAATTCTCTAAGGACCCACAACCACACTTGTATGAATCCAATACAAGCAAATTAAAACTGCACTCAGAGTCCTTTGGAGATTCCCTTTGTTCTCTTCACAGCAGCTTGTACCTTACTCCCAAATCTATTTAAGGTAGCAAATAGTAAACAGACCTTGTTAACAGGGAATCCTGCCTCTTTAGGAACAAATCTCCTCACTGAGAGGCAACTGGTTGTAGAACAAAACAGTTCTTTTTTTAAACAACTCAGTGTTACATGCAGTGTTATTTCTGAGTTCCAAGACACAGCTCCAGTAACTCACCTTTCTCTCTGAGCAGAGATCCTTCTCTTAGGCTAGGGCCAGATTTCAGCCCCTGACCACTAGCCGAATCTTCTTGACTACTCCATGGATTTTAGGGAAGAAACGCAAGACCTTGCATTTCAAGGTGAAATCTGCTGAGTTTGTTAGCGCCGGAGCACAAGGCCAGACACAAGGCTTCCAGACGCGAGCAGACAAGAAGATTCGGCTAGCAGTTAGGAGCTGGATTTTCGGCAGGCTGATTTCTGCCCTGTCTGGCCCTAACCTTAGACAGCACCTTTTAATTAGAGGTGAGGCAAATCAGACCTCACACCTGAGCAGGCACTCATTTCCACAGCCTGTACAACAGATCTTAAGCTTGGTTTATTAGAGTTATAAAGAAGAAGCTGTCAAGTGACCAATAAATTAAGAGTTATTTATATGTAGGAGGTTAAAGTCAAGTGGACCAATAAATTTAGTTATTTATGTGAAGAGGTTAAAGGTTTTGCCAACCTTTATTTCAGGAAGACCCAGGCAGGTTTTAGACAGCTAAGAGCTGGTCCAGATTTACAGTTGGGAGAGGAGTGTTTCCTATTCCTGGGATATAGTATTTCCCAGGCAATCCAGTAACTGCCCAGTAGTGTCAGGGTTCTAGGGTTGTCTCCTGCCCAATTTTCAACTGGGCAGCCTAGTCTTCCTTTTAGGTTGTCCAGTTAAAAACCACTTGGTTCACTGCTCTGAAACCCAGAGAAATCACTGGGTTGCTTGCTTGCTAACTTGCTCCATGAGTGAGAGGCAAAATCAGGGTAGTAAGTAGAGCATCTTTGGTAAGATATATAGGATCACACAGACATTTACTTGCACTACTGACAATGTTATCTACATGTTAATCTGTCCATGCAACAAGATCTATATTGGTAAAACCAACAGGCCTTTTAAAAAAACACCTTCTGGGCATGTCTCTAGCATTGAGAATGCACCAGAATGTATATAGAATCATAGAAAATTACCACCAGTCAGTCGGCACTTTATGGAATCTCATAATAATTCCAGCACTGATCTCAGAGCAATGGGTCTCTATAAAGTCTCTCTTGGGATTAGAGGTGGTGACATTGAAACGGTACTACTATCCAGAGAAAGTCAATGGATCTTTAGAATGAATGCATTGGCTCCAATGGGACTTAATGAGAGCATAACAATGAATGTATTCATCTGAAGATACCCACCATTCTTTTGAAGATAAGGAGATAAAAAAATATCCATCATATTTCTTTGCCTTATTTGATATAATTACAATGTTACAGTGCTCACTATAAATGGTAACATCAGCCATATAGGCAATCATAATCCATACTTTCGGGTGTTTTATGTTGCTCTGAATTGCTCAATTCTTTTCTCTATAAAATGTTTCACTTACACATGTTGTCTAGTCTGTAACTGCAAATAGGCTTACCAAATAAGTGTCTGATGTGTAAATAAGCAGTTTATTATTAAGAACAGGAGGCGGTTTCAGGCATTTTATTTCTAGACAGTATACACTGCTAGTGGCTGTAGCAATATATCGTCAGTAAAATCCAAAGTGGTTGCACAATTACTGAGCATGCGGCAGTTATAATAATTTGACAGTGTGGGACTGGCCGCATAGCTACATTGGTAACAGATAGATTCTAAAAGCCGCATAGCTTGCCAACCCGACCGGACCGTCATAATAGAATCACTGACGCATTGGATTCTCCTCTTTCGTGACGTTTTGCTCCCTGTTTTGCCGGTTCAAATGCTAACTGTTCTCCACAGCAGCTGAATGCCTTTGACAAAGCCTACTTAACGCGGGTGAAACGCGCGTCAGGCGCATTTTAGTTTAGCTAGGCAGGGGGACCGAACCATTGTAGACTTTTATAGGCTTCACGGCTGAAACGGGAGGGAAGCTCTGTGGGTGAAGGGGTGGGCGATCAACGGAGCCTCTTTCTGGGGTAGAATTTGATGCAAACTTTGATGAGAGCCTATTCTAAGTAACACAGTTCGTTTCTATTAATTGAACAGTGGATCAACTTTTGATACCACCTAATCATACTATCTCCTTCTATGGAAATGGGAGGGTGCACCTGAGGGTGAATGGGTGGTGGAATTACTATGGCTGGAAAGTGTATTGGTGGTGGAATGGGCAGTTTAATTTATGACCATTGGCAGGTTGTGTGTAACCGATCTGTGTAATTGCCACTCTACTTACCCGTCTCTTTGTACCAGGAAACTGGGAGGGTTCGAACAAGGGTGAAGGGGTGGCGAACCGATTGGGATTCACAAGTGAGCTTATGCCAGGTTTGGCATTTGAGTTTGATACCTATTTTCTATAGACTACGAGATATTTGTCTTTATTGCCCTATACCACATTATCACTGTAGTGGTTTACTACAGACTGTAGTGTTTCACTACAGACTCAATGAATCAGCCCTATACTCAACTTATTGTTTGCATTTATAGCTTAACCTAATCTAGGTTCTTCGTCTCCCTGTTCCTAACTTCATTTTAAATGTTCTCCTAGACTCACGATTTTATTTAATTTATTAGTAAAAGTTAAGTTTTAATATTGTTCCCTGAGTTATCGGGCTCTATGATGGGGTGGTGCTATTTCAAGGGTTAACTTTTTCTTCCTTTTGAATTACTAGTAAGTAGAGCAGCCAAATGTTCCAAAAACAAGGCCAGTACGGATTAGTACCTTGCGGTGTCACCTGCAGTCACAAGCAGTTAGGGTCAACAATAGGAAATTCCTGGAGTAATACACCACAGTGACCACTGAAGAGCACTGGGAACTAGTTCACAGATTTGAGAGTACAGGTATGGGATCTGTTATCCGGAAACCCATTATCTAGAAAGCTTCGAATTATGGAAATTCTGTCTCCCATAGACTCCATTTTATCCAAATAATCCAAATTTTTAAAAATGATTTCCTTTTTCTCTGTAATTAAAAAACAGTACCTTGTACTTGATCCCAACTAAGATATAATTAACCCTTATTAGATGCAAAGTCAGCCTGTTGGGTTTATCTAATGTTTACTTGATTTTTTAGTAGACTTAAGGTATGAAGATCCAAATTACGGAAAGATCAGTTATCTGGAAAACCCCAGGTCCCAAGGATTTTGGATAACAGGTCCCATACCTGTAGTACCTCTGGCGTGTTGAGAACAGTATAGCTGTGACTGTATGAACACCATCTAGGAGATTAAATTATTTCAGCATTTATAAAATCATTAATACTTGTACCATCTTTGCCAGCAAAGAGACTGTGTAACCTTCAGTCAATAAAGACTTAGCATTTTGGGTTTTTTTGAACCACTGGTGCCCAAGTTGTTTAAGAGATCAAGTTTTATGTGTGAATCCTATGTGGTTAACCCTTCTTCCATCCAGTACAAGAGCCCACGGTGAACTACAGGAAATTGTAACTTGCCCAGTCAAATTCAAGGTAACCCTTCTGGGGGTGATTTGGAGTTATAAAAAGTATGGCATATATAAGTCCTTTTATATTTTGCAGTCTTATTTGGTTGATGAAAAAGAAAAGTAAACACAGGAGAAAAAATGTCAGCTACAAATCATTTTTGCTTATGTAGGAAGTCAACAGTCTTGTGAAAGTGCAGCCACTGGACACACACATTCCGCCTCACAGAGTGGAAGATATTCAATTATCTTGTCTTCTCTGGCCATAAAGCCTGCTAGAAAATGAATCTGACTGATTTTCTTCATTTGCCCCTTTCTTCCGCTCTGTGATCATTTTGTGTAATGCTGCAGAACAAATGTATTAAATTACAAGTTCAACAGAATCTTAAATCTCTCCACTTCAGTGGAATTCTCTCCGTAGTCTTGGGGCACGCTTAGCAGAATTAACCAAAGCCCGAGCTGGTTGGAGAATAATTGAGTTTTACATATGTACTGGAGGATTGTTTTATATTTAATATAGTAACATTGTTTAGTGTAGTCATATAAACATGCCATCAGGAACGCTTCATTAACCCTGTTAATTTATATCTTATATCTCAGAACCATCCGCAAAAGAACAGCTTGCTTGTGATCCTCAGATACAGAAAACGGGGACTGTAATTAAAACCGCAAGCGTTGTTTAAAATGACGCTTTTGCGAATGTTTAGCACTGCTCATTCACTGACAAATATTACATAGTTACGGTACATAGTTAAATTGGGTTGAAAAAAGACAAAGTCCATCAAGTTCAAACCCTCCAAATGAAAACCCAGCATCCATACACACACCCCTCCCTACTTTCACATAAATTATATATACCCATATCTATACTAACTATAGAGCTTAGTATCACAATAGCCTTTGATATTCTGTCTGTCCAAAAAATCATCCAAGCCATTCTTAAAGGAATTAACTGAATCAGCCATCACAACATCACCCGGCAGTGCATTCCACAACCTCACTGTCCTGACTGTGAAGAACCCTCTACGTTGCTTCAAATGAAAGTTCTTACTTTACTCTTAATCGCGAAGCAAAGGTTACCTCTGGAGTTTCGTTAAATATTTTATCGCAAAAAACTTACTACACTGCGCATATAGCAAAAGCCATTTGTTTGCAAACTTTGCAAGGAAGTCGTTGAGGTCTCAAATCGGTTAAAAAGGACACAAACTATGAAATTCTTGGTCGCTAACATTCGCAAAGTTGTTCGCAAACATTTTTTCCGGTAAGAACACATATTACATTCCCCCAAAAGTAACTTTTAGTGAAACCTATTTACCCGCACAATATGAGGCCTCATTTGGTTTTTACAAGAACATTCTAGAGCAGTGATGTTGCTCACTGACCCCTCAAAGCAGGTGCTTATTTTTGAATTCTTGACTCGGAGGCAAGTTTTGGTTGTAAAAAGAACAGATTTACTTCAAACAGAGCGTCATTGAGACTGCTGATGCACTTAGGAGTTACAAAATAGCTTTTTACAATTGAATGTGGCTCACAGGTAAAACAACCTGGAAACCCCTGTTTCTAGAGGAAAGTGAAAGACATAAGTGTAGCTACACTGATATTAGTACTTGGGACCTTTAAGTCCTAGAGACCTTGGTGGCACCATGCCTGGAGAATGAAGAAAAAAGTGACAAACTATGATAGAAAAATAGTTCCACCACCAGTTTTTTTTTTGGTAATAAAATGCCCCTTGCAGTTATGTTGGGGCACATGCTACTTTACGACTACCTTGAAATAGTTTATTCTACATTATGGTATTCCAAGTACCTTTTATTGGCCTGTCCCCTATCCAGCTCACCAGATCAATTAAGCTGCCAATTCTAACCTGATAACAATGATATAAATGTGAAAGTCTGTTCCATTTAAAGAAGAAGGATAGTTCCAATCCAAGGGGGTGCCAAATGTTAGGGTAGCCCCCAAATATTTTAATGACTTACCTGATACCCCAGGCCGGTGCTCCTGTTAGCAGAAAAGTGATCTGGCCAGAGGCACTAGCAGCAGCTGACGCATTTGTACAATGGGACAAAAAAGCCGCTTTATTTTTAAAGTCCAGCTTTCAACTCTACTTCGAATGTGTTCACACATGAAGGAAGAAGATCTCTCTCTGGCATGTCCCCCGGGGGGAGGGGTAGTTTTCAGCCCTGGCCCAGGTAAGTGATTAAACTCCTTGGGGGTGCCCTGACATTTGGTACGTCCCCTTGGATTGGAACTTTCATTCTCCTTTAAACGGGTCTCGCCATCCAAAAACTTATTTTAGAGCAACTTTTCTACATACATGACATAAGTTTCCAGTAGTTATAATCATTGTTATTACATTTCATTGAATTAGGCAAACATATTTTTGGGTGGGAAAGCTCTTTTAGGACGGAAGTATGCAAAAAATGTCTGCAGTTTGGTCATTTTTCTGCACATTACCTGTCACTGGTCCAGAATTGCTGCAGGTATCTGTGCTTTTAGAATACAGATATCTTTGGCTGCCCTAGGAAATACAGCTGTGATTAGGGTTGCCACCCAGTCTGTATTTCATCAGCCTAGTCTGTAAAATAGGGGCCAGTATTACATATTTACTGACTGTACTTGGCGGTAAATTTGTAAACCCTATTTGTAGTGCATCTGACACACCCCTGATCTGCCGTGATTTTGCTTCCTACTTGCCATCCATCCTGTCCATTACCTCTTTCAACCACCTTTTCCTCCAATGTTGTCTTCTCTTTGGCTGCCAGCTTTATCCCCATAAGCATCATAGTCCTGACCACATTGTCTCATATCCCTCAAGTACCTCTAAGGCATAGAGCAGTAAGGGTCCAACCAAAAGTTGGCAGCCATAGCTGTAATGGATATCTATACCTTTAAATATTAATTTACTATATATTTCTTCTGTTAGCGTAACTGTGCCTTTAAGAATTGTGTTCTTTAGCAATTGCAAAGCCGACCTTGTAGATAAACATTTTGCTTGCCTGTGTAATCATACAGCTGGGCATCCAGTAAAGAAGAGTTATGTTTTTTCCATCCTCTACATAGAAAAGACAGCGAACTGTTTGTAAGTAATAGATAAAGAATATGCCAGTCTCTCTTTGATGGGACTTGTAAGAGACAGGATTCTTTGAAACACGAGTCCTTTTCCCCAAATGACAGCTGGAGGGCTGTAAAAATTCTTACACTGCTGAGTACTATGGTGCATGCTCTTGCTCCCTTAGTGCTCCTGCACTTCTTCCTGGGGAAATAAAAAATGACCCCTATCTTCTCTTGGAATCAACCAAACTGCACTTTTCCTTGATACAATAAAAATATTCCTTTCCTGCTTTCCATCTACATCTGTGACCTTTTGCTCACCCAGCATTGTATTATATCATACAGAATATATTCAGATGACTCCATTTCCACATACTGACCTGACCCCATTCCCCTTAATGTAATAAAATAAAATCCCCTAAAATTGCTTACTCTAATCTTTTCACTTTAATTGTCCTTGGATAAGTAATAAATGTGGTTGAGGTCTTTAGTGTTCTTTAGGGAAGGATATAAATGGTGTATTCACTGGTTGCCCTAACACTCTTAGGTTAATGTCAGATGGGGAAATTTATTGTTGCGTTTAACAAAAATCAATTGTGGCGACAGATAGCCCAGAGAAGATGCCCAGCAAAATCAATAAAAAGAATCATGACACCCAAGCTGATAACAGCCACATGGAAGCCTAGGATATATGTTTAATTGGTAACAGCAAGGATATTTCTCCCTTGTCAGTTCTGTCCCATGTGATAAATAACAGGAAAGGAGGGTGGAGGGATTAGATGCTTTAAGAACATTAATGTAGCAGACCCTTCGTAAAATAAGATTTTTTAAAACAGACGCATAAGATGCTGAGAAAGACGAGCATCTTTGCCAATAATATGATGAAGTGCTGGTTTTAACTTAAAATTGCAATGGAGCCCAGTCACCTTGTCTGTGCAACCAGACAGTATTGATAACAAATGTTTATTATTAAGCAAATTCATGGATATCTTAATAAAAATGTGTTGTCAGTACCTCTCAGCACATGAAATTCATTTTTACCTGTCAAACCCCATAACCAAATCAGTTTCTCTTAATGTACAGAATAAGATTCAGTTCTGCCAGCTAACACATGACTGAGCCGGAACTGAATTTCCATTTCCCAGGGTGGCAGGATAATATAAGGCCTAAGTATGTTAAGCTGTTAAATATAAATTAGATTATGAAATACACTTTTAAAAGAGCAGAAATAAGGTTACATGACAGTCTGCGTTTTGCCTTATTGTATTGTCAATACTTCTGGCTCTGGCCAGCGGGAAGCATTGCGTATAAATCTTCTGCTGTGATCGATTCGCAGAGAATGTGCTTATATTTCAGTATTTAGTTTACGGCTTCTCCTTCTTCAACTAACTGATTCTACTTTTAATCCTGACTGTTTCATTATGTCCGATCACATTAGTTTGACCTCTTCCAAATCGACTGTAAAGTAGCTTCAGGTTGTTAAAGTTTTATTTTCCCTCACTATTTGGCCCCCACCCGCTTGTATGTATGACAGCTAAATTGCAGTACAGCACACTTGCAGATTGAACAACACAGGGCATGGACTTTAGGGCTCTTGGGTTTTAAGGGAGATTCTAAAGGCAGGAAGAGCCATTTCTGTCAAGCTGGATTTTTCTGTACGGGCGTAGGCTTCTCCATCTATATTTTATAAGGCTGGGCTTATAGGAAGATGCTTTCAACTGAGCTCATCCAGGCATCTTAGCTGAAAGCTTCATTCTGTCAGCTTGTATTTGCACCACAAATAATGGGTCATGAGTACAGTATGTACAGAGCTATGCTAAATATACCCTTTAAAGGCAAAATACGTGTCCTAAGGGCTTTTAAAGTAATTATGACCAAGAGACCAACTGGAACAACAGATGTTCTCTTAATGCACTGCAGGGCAGAGGTATAGAAAGCACAGACTAAAATAAACTTACTAGCAACAACCCTTAAGTTAGATAATACATCACTATGTACATTTCATCATAGCCATACACCCTTCCTTTTTCATAATTGTTTTTCCGCTAGCATTTTGCATAACTATGAGTTATACTATACCATTCAATATGTTTGATGCTATATCAATAAATATAGCTGGCCATGTATGACAGTTGGCTATGTGTGCGGGGAATGTGTTTATCTATATCTATATGTTTATTTTGCCCAAAGGAAGACACATTGAAACAATAAAGAAGAAGCAGCCAGCTGATTAATAGGCCTGAAAAGACAAATACAAGGCAACGTTGGATCTCGGTGGTATATTTTCCAAAATGTGAATTTTGTTTTGTCTTGTCCTTGCACCAAAATTAAACTTAATATTTCAGGTATATTTTCACAAGACATCTCACACTTACTAAAAATAATTACACCGTTTTGGCAAAATTTCTTTTGACGTAAATTCTCTGAGACAATTCCCCATACAACTGTAGTAGGGAATATTCTTTAGTGTATTTACTCCACGAGCCTAATTCTCAGGGATGAACCGGGGGGGGGGGGGGGGTGTGCTGCCCCAAGGTGACCTTTCCAATGCTGCACCCCAATGCTTAACTCTTCAGTGTCTGAAGAGGATGGGCTACATAGCTAGTGCAGGGAGTGTCATTTTGCTATTTGCTAGAAAAGCAGAAATAAAATGCATCCAGTATAGATATCAAGCACCACCACTCTCTCACTGAACATTATCCAGTCTGAAATCCAAAGGGAATATTTATAAACAAGAACATTGTTCTCCTTAAATACATAAGGTATGCTTGTGTCAAAGTGCAGTTTGAAATAGAAGCATGCAGGATGACCCACAAATGAGTGCCAAACTGGTCAAGTACCCAGGGAAAAAGCCTCATCTGTCTACCCACAGATAACGCCTTAATGCAAGGCATTGTGGGAAAATAAGTTTTCGTTTTGCGTCTTTATGATACACAATTGAGTCTTCCCTTAAAATACATCATTTGCCTAACAGAGAGATGTGGGGACACTAACTGCTTTAAAGGAAGAAACCCATCAGCAATAATACTTGTGACAGGGTGCAATTTAAGAGATTTGTGGAGATTTCTTATTGATTTGATGCATGCAGTGCTGTCCAGTGTACTGGTGTCACAGGGAGGAGGCTGGAACTGACAGCCAGGCTAAATGCTTTCTGTTGGAAATGAATCAATATCTACACATAGGGGTAGATTTATTAAAGAATGAGTTGTTTTTTTCCATGAAAAATTCAAGTTTTTCAAAGGTATTTTTCAGTAAAAACTCAAATTAAAAAAAGCACAGAAATAGCTTAAATCCGAAAATACACCATCTAAAACCTGTAGAGGTCATGGAGAAGTCAATGGCAATTCAAGTTTTTTCCATTCGAGTTTTTTCTTAAATCAGAAACCATTCGAGTTGTGAGTTCATCACCTGAATAGTGCTGCATGGTTCGCGCTACGCGCGGCTGCGCATACGAAGCTGTTCGCACATGCACACAGGGGGCATAGTTTAAAAGTCGGGAGGGGTCCGGTGACTGCCAGGAGGGACCTTTTGGTTGCAGTCCCGTTGGGCGCCCAATGCTCCAGTCCAACCCTTATTCGAGGTCTAAAAAAGCTCACAAAGCTCTTTAATTCGACCTTTGATAAACAACCCCCATAGTGTCAGTGTATAATGCTCATATTGATATAGAAGATTTGTATTAGGTTTGCAATCCCTTAAGCCTATTTAGGTTCCCTTAGGTTTAAATTGGAACTGTGTTCCGTCTCTCACCTCAGCTGGTAAAAGAACATCTTGTGTGTGAGACAGGGGCAGAGTATCATCTTAAAACACATTCGCTTGCTACTAATTTTCTGGTAAGCCTGCTCCTTTCATTTCCTTAATGAATGCACACACAGGCCTTGCACAGCTTCACTCGAGAACCCTCTCAAACACCTTTTTAATCTACAAGAACAAAATCAGTAAAATGAGAGAGACAAAGGATGGAAGCATCCTTCATGCAGTCATTTCCTGTAGGAAACTGAAGCTTGTGTAAAGCCAGAATTGAGCACCAGACCATAAGCAATGAGTCTACACTAATTAAATTGCTGACAATAATTGAGTAACAAATGAATGGATGATATTATGAGGTACCTACATTTTATTCTCTATACTTGATTGAACATCTGGTTTAAATGAAATCATTTTCAAAACACAATGAGATCAAACTTCTAACAGATTGTGGCTGGGTTATAATAAATCTCAGCACCCCAGCGTTGCAATGCCAACTACCAAGTGACAAAAATCTCTGTTCTCCCATAAGCATCCAGTACAATCATTCTCACACAACTACACTGGCACAAATGTAATGACTTGTTGTTTGTTACAGTCATTAGCACAGCATATTTTATCAGATCCTTATGTTGGTATCATACAGCCAGTTAATTGCTGAGTTCAAATAAAAAAATCGACTCTTTTGAACTTCTATCAAGCAGAAACAAGACACCTGTGAGCCAGCCTGCTAAAAAAAACTATAATCATTGTTTATCTGTTTTCTACCAAATTCAGCTTGTGCCTATACCGTTTATTTACAGACTGTGAGTTAAGGGTTATACTTGCTTAACAATTGTCTTTTTCAAGGCAAATTAACTATGTAACCATGTCGATTAAGGGGTCAGGTCTGTCTGCTCTCTGCCCGTTCACTGCCATTTTGGTCGTCTTTCAGCTGTCAACTTAACTCCCAGTGATATCAGACAACACTCAAAATGACATTTAACAATACCATTTAGTAGCTAGGCTATGACCCTAATTTGCTTCATTATGATACATTATCACATCTGACATCAGGAGGATATTAGATTACAAATGCAATTTCAGTATTTACAGTAAATACAATTATCACTTGTTACTAAGAATAACAGGAGGATGTTCCATAGCAAATATGTAAATTATGTTTAATTGTTCAGTATATATATATATTATTGCTGGGTTCCATAACTTCTACTTACAGTGTTAATTAGAGAAGTATTTTCTCTGCTGGCTCTATGGTACTTACCATTAGGACCCCCTCTACCTTAAAGGAAAACTATACCCCCCAAACAATGTAGGTCTCTATTAAAAGATACTATGTAAAACAGCTCATGTGTAAAACCCTGCTTCATGTAAATGAACCATTATCATAATAATATACTTTTTTAGTAGTATGTGCCATTGGGTAATCATAAATAGAAAATTGCCATTTTAAAAAATAAGGGCCGCCCCCTGAGATCGTACGATTCACTGTGCACACATACAAACCACATGTAAGGTCACATGAGCCAATTAACAGACAGAGTTCTGCCTTTTGCTTCCTCACTTCTTCCTGTTACAGTTAGTGTTGTAGTATTTCTGGTCAGGTGATCTCTGAGGCAGCACAGATAGAGTCACGAAATGGTGGTTCAAGGCAAGAGATGTAAAAGGGCAATATTTATGTAAATATATATTCCAGTTTGGTAAGATTCTTTAATATGTCATTCAATTTGATATAAACTATCTGTTTCTTAAGTATTCATTTTGGGGGTATAGTTTTCCTTTAACACTATGTAATTCAGGGCCTTCATTGAATGGGCATTTCATATCCATGAAAGGAAGGATGGCAGCTACAGGTAGAAAGAAAAGCCAGTGTAAGCTCTGCAACAGGAATACATCCCCTAAAAAATATTAAGAATAATTATAAATTATTTATTTTCCCTTTGGGTTTCAACATCCGGGATGGCTTCTTCTTTGTGATGAGTATGTACAGCAATGGCTGCTTTTACAGAAGCTTTATAAGGCACAGTTCCTCATTTAACATGTGTGTATTCTGTAGGCAAACATGTGAGTTAAATTTGTATATCAGAAAAACATAACATCAGTACAGTGTCTTCTTTTTAAATGAATAGGTTCATCCATAATGTGTGGGGTTCTTCAACCCTCATCTTATGCCAGAAACTCTTCATGGATCATTTTTATTAAAAACAACACAGGGAGGCACATTTGTCAAGGGTCAAATTTTGAATTCATGTGAGTTTTTTTTAAACTCCCATAAATTAAACCAATCAAAATGTATTATTAAAATCTAATTTTTTAAAGTCAGACGAATTGAATCGACCCGAGAACTCGAAACAAAATTTGATTTGGATTATAAAAACTCGATTCGAATTTGATTCAAATTATAAAAACTCAATTAGAATTTAAAAACTCTAATGTCAGGAAGGCTGCAAACATCACCAAATTGATCCCTGGACCTCTCCCATTAACTTAGTAATTCGGTAGGTTTTAGGTTGCGAATAATCGAATTTGAGTTCTTTAAGGGCCAGAGTATGATAAATCTCGAAATTCAAAATTCAGATTAAAACTCGAATCAAGTTTGGATAATTGACAATTTGAATTTAAGAGTTTTGACCCAAAAAAAAATCGAATTCGAATTTTCCCTTCGACCCTTATTAAATCTGCCCCCTAAACTCAAACAAGACATTATTAGTGTCTATACCTCTTCTGTCTTGGCATTGCAAAGTTTATGCAACTTTGTATAAAAATGTTCCAAATATTGGAGCACCTGATCTTGCATTTTTATGACCTTTATGCCTCTGAAGAGGGATATAAGATGGATTCCACCAATGCAAAGAAAGAGTAATCTCTTCCTTAATCATTTTTATTTAATAGTCTACTGTCTGTATACGTCTTGGTTACATCTAACCATAAAAGGAACATCTTGTATTTGATTTTACCTGCTTTGCACGGTCTGATCTTTCAGCAAACACAGCAAAAGAGTGTACAGTATTCATTGTGTACCTACCATAGGCAATTGTAGATGTTAAATTAAGGCATTTCGCAGATTCAGTTTTGGTTTGATGACACTGCTAATTGTTGTTCTCAGATTCTTGTCACTGTAAAACATTTTTACAGCAGCACAAAGTGTCTTGTGCAAAGTGTCTGCCGGAAGGATAATATGGGAGAAGCTGCGGAACTAATTCATCTAATTTGTCTTAAGTTAATTCAGGAAAAGACACAGAGCACCTGCAATGCTACATATTTTATTGGTGAGGTCCATGGAATGTGACTGAAGAAGGGGCACATCCCTCAAAACTTTTATTAGAACGGTTTATGATGAAGGCTGTAGCAGGCAGAAAAGTGTATATAAAGATGAGAGCAGCAACTATGACAGTATTACATAAAACAGATGAAAAGAGGTTCCCAGGATAAAGGATCCATTAGAAGAATGCAGTTAGAAACACTTTCTTATTATCCCTTATACATAAGAGTCTGGAACATCTAGGACATGGATCATGAATCCTTCTCCAGAGATGTACTGCCCCATTTTGCAGTACTGATAAAAAAAAAAGATTGTAACCTTAGAAATGAAACACTCCTCTCTCATACTGGCTCTCTGGATAATACACCTTCTTGCTTCCATTATAAGTCTTATAATCAATGTGTTCTTCCATCAAAGACCTGCCGTTTTTATTTATTGTACAAGCCAAATTAAATGCTAAAACATTTAATGAGCATCTGTCATTGCCTTGGCCCTCTGACCTGCATGCCAGGTGTAGCGGATAAAGAGACTAGGAGCATAAAGACACCTAAGAGTGCCATGCAAAGCCAAGGACAGGATTCTAGCCCAGAAATACAGTTTATCAAAGAAAATGGACTACAGTGATTCAGTACAAAGAAACCAATGCTTATTTATTTTAGGAATTGCACAGAAATTTCATTTTATCATTAATCAAATGCAAAACAAAAGCAAGCCCACTGTGTATCCAAATGGAATATAAATAGACACATAGATAAAACATATGGATGTAGTGTTTTGTCTGCAAAGAAGATGCTGCTTTCAATGAACAGAGAAAAGTATTCATATTATTATTATTATTCTGTTTCCTTGCTGAAGAAATATGATAATGTATAGGGTTTCCAGGAACAAAATAGATTCTTTTAATTCACCACAGGCTTTGTCACTGACAAATTTAGCACTTTCAGCTTGGTGCCAAAGCAAATGTGGTATTTCTTTTGCTTCAGGTCTGTATCTATTTCAAGCTTGTGAAAAAATTGTTCAGTTTTTTTCCCTATACATATTTAACAGCCTTAATATTAATACACAAAGAGATAAAGCTATCCAAGTGTTCTGGGAGTCCAGACTTTTACTTTATTATCCTCACCTAACCCCTTCCTGAAATGGAAGTTTTGAGTTCTCCTTAAGCCAGATAAGGAAAATGACTGAATACTTTGCTCACTTTGAGTGTTAGAAGCCCTAATCGGGTAATTTAAAAACATTTATATGGCTTGATCTAAATCAGGCAACAATGGGATTTACTGCCTTAGTTAAAGTTTCATCAGCTGATAATGTGAGACTGAAGCACACCTATGCTAACTGGTAGGCAAAGGGGTTGGAACAGTAGTTTACATTTGTTATAAAGTTCCTTAACGTGATCCACATTACATTTTATAGGGAGAGGTATATTGGGAATTTCAACCATCAAAACCTAAGTGTCACGGTCGGCAGAACCAATGCTAAGCACCCTGTTCTCGGCTCTTGCTTCTGCCTTTAACAACAGCCTTTCACCTGAGGAGGAGCCCATGGCTAATCGGATGCCATCGGGTCTTATTAAGAGAGGTGCCAAGCGAAGGGTTCTGGACGAGCAAAGGGCATGACGGTAAAGCAAAGTCTTTTGGGCAGAAGGTCACAGTACAAGGCGTAGACAGAAAGCATAGCCAAATCAGGCTAGGTCGGTGCAGGCAGTATTCAATCGGTGTCAGACAGGCAAGGGTCAAAACTGGGGTATCAATCAAGAATGAGTCAAGACAGGCAAGGGTCGGATTACAGAGAGTAGAATAGTCGGTTACCAGGCAAGGGGTCAGAATCACAGAAGACAGCAGAATGAAGACAGACAGGGGTCACAATACGAATCAGATCACAGATAGGATACAGAATAGCTCCCAGAAACTCACTTAGGTGAACCTATAACGGGCAAAGACAAAATACAAATTGCCCCTTTAAAAATGTTTAAATTTCACGCCATTGCGCGCTGTTATGTCAGGGTGACTGTGCCTATAAACCAGGACCAGCCACGCACGCCCTTAGGAACCAGCGCATCAGAGGAAGAAGACCGGGGTGGCGGGCGTCCTTGCCGGCCCACTAGACCACTAGGGTGAGTAATCCTCACACTAAGCTGCTGGGGAGGTCATCTGCTGAGAAATCCCTTCCTAAAGCCCAGAGCCCAGAGGAATCCATTAGTGCAAGAACAATATATTAGGCTCTAGGGAGGATTTCAATGACCAGAAAAAGCAAGAGAAAGAGTCTGAAAGCTAGTGTAACCCTAACTTGGCAAAAACAGTGCCTCTCAGCTAGTTAAAATATAACACAGGTCACATTGGATCCGCAAGTGAAAGAGTGATGGTGAGGGTGTTGTGCAACTACACCTCCCTTTCTGTAGTGTAAAGGTGGCCATACACAGTGAGATCTCTCCCTGATATGCCCACCTTGAGATGGACGATATCAGACTTATCCGATCATGGTCCCTAAGGCCCAACGATTAGATCATAATGCAAGGAATATGGGCGGTTGTATTTCAGGACTGCATCAACCAACAGATGGGGTCCACGATACGACAGGATTTTTACCCCTGTCCAATTGACATCTACCCGAATCTTGACCAGATATCAATCGGAGAAAGCCTGTCGTAGGGCCCCACTCAGGGGCTAATAAGCTGCTGACTCAGTCTGTCGGCAGCTTTTATCGGCCCGTGTATTACCTTTAAAGTAAGAGAACACCAGAGATCCATTCAAACAGAACAAATGCTTTATTGTGAAAGCACTACAGGGTAAATACTCACAAGCAATTGAGTAGTATTAGGGTGGATTCGATGTCAGATACAAACATAGGTAGAGCAAGGGTTCTGTGACACCATGGTGGAGATGGCCTGGTAGGTTTAAGGTTCACCTGTAGGTTTTCTAGCCAATTTGGTCCAGATCCCCTAAAGCAGAAATGGATCAGGGAGAACAACATAAGCTGAATGCCATTTCAATATTGTGACCCCATTACTTAGGTTAGCAGAACCTATGGGACAATTGCATCCAGCTATCAGGAAATAGTCACTATCTAGAACCAATAACATAAATATGTAGATTATAGAAATTAGATAGATGGGCTTCTGTCAAGTGACTAGTAAAGAATAGAAAGTGTAGGGGATTTAAAGCCATAGGGATTGCTAACTCTATGGGTCCCTATAGTAGCATATCAAATTACTAAGGAGAAACAGGCAGAAACTCTGCAAATGGTACTTTGTCCCTGCACCAACAAGATGCTCACAGAGAAAGGGTAGGGGCACAGCAAGCCACAATGAATATATTATGGATATATATTATGGATTAACTATGAGTTTAGCTCCAATGAATCTACACTGATCCTAAAGAGCAATTGTTTATTGCACACTTTGAGATAAGAGAGTACAGGTCACAGATAGGTGATAAATTTGGTAAATAAATGACGTACCTGTAAATTGTAGAGATTGGTAAAGGTGCAATATGATGGAATAGTTCATCTCTCATTAAGAATAACTAGGGATGTCGCGGACTGTTCGCCCGCGAACTAATTCGTGCGAACATCGGCTGTTCGCGTCCGCCGAATGTTCGCGAACGTCGCGCGACGTTCGCCAATTTGGGTTCACCTTAGCTGGCGCTTATTTTTGACTTCTCACCCCAGACCAGCAGATACATGGCAGCCAATCAGGAAGCTCTCCCTCCTGGACCACCCCCACACCCCCTGGACCACTCCCCTTCCATATATAAACTGAAGCCCTGCAGCGTTTTTTCATTCTGCCTGTGTGTGCTTGGAAGAGCTAGTGTAGGGAGAGAGCTGTTTAGTGATTTGAGGGACAGTTGATAGTAACTTTGCTGGCTAGTAATCGACTTGATACTGCTCTGTATTGTAGGGACAGAACTCTGCAGGGATTTGAGGGACAGTGAGTTTAGGTTAGTTAGCTTTGCTGACTAGTAATCTACCTTCTACTGCAGTGCTCTGTATGTAGCTGCTGTGGGCACTGCTTCTGATCTCATCTGCTGACTGCTGTAATAACCCAATAGTCCTTGTAAGGACTGCTTTTATTTTCTTTTTTGTTTTTTTTACTTTGCTACTGTAAGAGCCCAGTGCTATTAGTCTAGCTGTGTTGGGGAGTGGGACTGGTGTGCTGCTCCTCCTAGTAGTTCACCACTACCAGCACCAACCAGAGTCAAAGTCAGAGTTACAAAGTATCTTATTTGCACCTGTTAGCTGTTCTGAGCTCTCTGCCAAAAGCTAATTAAGTTAGAAACTGTTTTTTTTTCTGGCTGTTCAGTGCAGAGAAAAGAGGGACTGGTGTGCTGCTCCTCCTAGTAGTTCACCACTACCAGCACCAACCAGAGTCAAAATTGTTACAAAGTATCTTATTTGCACCTGTTATCTGTTCTGAGCTCTCTGCCAAAAGCCAATTAAGTTAGAAACTGGTTTTTTTCTGGCTGTTCAGTGCAGAGAAAAGAGGGACTTTCCAGTACAAAAGAGGGACAGGGGGTTGAGTGGTCAAAAGAGGGACAGTTGGGAGGTATGCAAGTGCCACCTAGCTGTGTGAGCTTTTTCACATTCTGTCTAAATAACAATAATAATTCCGTGTCCGTAAACATCACCTGAGTGATGTTTTTACAGCAGCAATAATATATTCCGTATCCACTACTGTATACGTTGCCCTTGCAGGCATTGTTTGCCCAGTCTTTAACCAAGTGCCACCTAGCTGTGTGAGCTTTTTCACATTCCGTGTCCAGAAACATCACCTGAGTGACGTAGTGTGATTTCTGCCCTTTACAGCACAAAACGCAGCGCTGTGTCAACAATGTATTTTTCAGATACATTTTTGCCCTTGATCCCCCTCTGGCATGCCACTGTCCAGGTCGTTGCACCCTTTAAACAACTTTAAAATCATTTTTCTGGCCAGAAATGTCTTTTCTAGCTTTTAAAATTCACCTTCCCATTGAAGTCTATGGGGTTCGCGACGTTCGCATTTTTTGACGAAAGTTCGCGAATATGTTCACGAACATTTTTTCCGCCGTTCGCTACATCTCTAAGAATAACATGTCCCCAATTTTAGACAACATCTATCTTGGCAACAGGAAAATTTAGTTATTGTGCTGAAAAGATTTTTCCCATAATGATGAAAGATGGAGTAAGCTCTCCAAGTGCAAATGGAAAACTTCCTTAGCCAAGGAACATGTTCTTTTAACTATTCATATGAGGTATCATCTTTATTAACTTGCTATGATTTTTCGCATAAAAAATTCTCATAGAACCACTGCACTGTTTCATTGTAAATAGTTGGGTAATTTCTTTTTCTGAAAAAGTATTGTCAATAGGCTATAGCACTGAGAAAATACTTCTTTGGAACATTAAACTCTTAAAACATGGAGGGAGATGGGCCTGGATGTCCACGGAATAAGAAATTGGATTTAGAGTTCTATAAATAAAAAAACCCTGCAGTTAACCTGACAGCTACCTAGAAAACAGCTTCTTTATATCTGCAGGTGGCTGGAAGTCTGAGAGTCTTCACACCAGTAGACCTCTCACAACAGACAAAGTCAATATATAGATATAACCAGGGGCGATCCTGGCCCCTCCACCGCCCGAGGCAGCAGCAGTTGCTGCCGCCCCCCTTCCCCCGTGCGCTTACCTTTTTGCACCTGAGGGGGTCCGGGGGGGTCCACCAGGGCAGAAGAGAGGGCCAATGCACTAGCGGAGAGAGCCTAACTGCGCCGCCCCTGGTACCTAGTGGGGTGCTGCCGCCTGAGGCGACAGTCTCAAGTCGCCTCATTGGCGAAGCGCCCCTGGATATAACACACAATAAACTAAAACAAATATTTATTACATCCACCAAATTGTTAAATACATCCCCATCCCTTAAAAATATGTAGTTAAATCCTATGAGAGCTGCTCCTCTTCATATAATCAGAGTATTGTAATCAAAACTGTCTGAGATACAGCACAATGTTGGTCAAGGAAAAATACAAATCAGTACACACTGCTGTAGCTTTAAAAAGACTGACCAAATCTGTCTTGCTCCAGTGCCCTCATGTAATCTCTATACATTTAAGAATGATAATGTAGATTGCTCCAGTGCTTTTGAATCTCTTAGATAATTATCCGCTCATGTCAGCATAATTACAAATCCACATAAAATCTTCACTCCAATAGTTGTTAATCAGGGGTATAAAAAATTCTGCCTAGTCCACATCAGCTTATAACGATCTCTTCACATGGGGATAGATCTGCTTTGTATTTATAAGTACTGTAACGAATGCTGTGAAATTTGGCACAATCTGAGTTACCGAGTTTCCTATTGCAATGTCTTTAGTAGAGAGAGTCCTACTCCAGGATGCATCTGCCATAGAATATATATATATATATATATATATATATATATATATATATATATATATATATATATATATATATCTCATATTCAAAACATAAAGAATCTTTAGAGATAGAACTGAACATGTCTCTACGTGTGGGGGAGCACAAAAAAAATAGATAATAGTAAAATTCATGGAACTAACATTGAAAAAATTAATATGACATATGCATATTGAATGAACACATTCTACAATAGTTGTCTAAACAATTGCCTACAAGTTAAGGGTACCATTCTCACCACACTTAGCCCTACAGGTATAGAATCTGTTAACCAGAAAGCTGTCATCCAGAAAACGCTGAATTATGGGAAGGTCTCATCCTATAGACTCAATAATTCAATAATTAATTCAATAATTCAAAATTTTAAAACGTATTTCCTTTTTCTCTGTATTAACAAAACAGTACCATGTCCTTGATCTCAATTAAGATACAATTAATCTTTATTGGCTGGAAAACAATTCTATTGCATTTATTTAATGTTTAAATGATTTTTTGCAGACTTAAGGTATAAAGTTCCAAATTATGGAAAGTCTCCTTATCCAGAAAACCCCAAGTCCCAAGCATTCTGGATAACAGGTTCCATACCTTTATGTGTTCAATCTGAACATCCACTCGGTTTCATGTTGAATCAGTTTCTTATCATGGTCGCCCCTCTCATCGAACTTTTTGCACTAAACATTTTCTTCACTTCTCTCACAAAAGAAAATTAAAATACAAATCAAAATAAACTCATAAACAAAGTTTATTATAAAATGTGTGTTGATTGCCCCATTTAGTCTCCATAAAAAGAAGGCTCTGTTATACGATGAAGGAAACTTGCATTCATATTTTAATTGCTGTACTGATGTTAACATTTTAGTAGGTACATCTGGCTGAACATTGTCATTGCTATCTCTTTTGTAGATTTAATTGCTGTATTTCTACTTCTCAAATGAGGTTAAGGGAATTTATTTCAGATGTGTTTTATCTTTTGCAGTGACTCACATGCAACTATTTAGCATTAGAGAGAGCTATTACAATATAGGTGTACAGTTAGGCTGAGCTTTGTCAACCATTGTGATCTTTGTAGACCAGATACAATGAGGTATGTTTTAAGCATCTGAAAAATATTTTTTCTGATTTCTGTACACAAATTTTAAAGTTATGTTTGTTATTGCTAGATATATCATTTATATATATATCATAATATGTTATGGCAGTGTTTGTTTAGTACTTTTTTCGTTTAAGTCCCTACTTGGCGAGCTACGTCTTGTTCTGGGTTCTCATACCAAAATAAGATATAGAGGAAAATATTGGCGTATCAGCCATTTAGTCAAAGTTACAAGATTATGTATCAAATAACAACCTAATTTTTATTTGTATTTTTAATAAAATACACTTGTTGGTTCAAGAATAAGATTTTAAATAGTAGAGTGAATTATTTGCAATGTAAGCAGTGTCATTTATAAATATGGGGGAAGGGGACAGCCCCACTGTTTTGGACTGGGCTTTGGGTTTTGAGAAGTGGAACTGATGAACTAGTGATAACAGTTAGGTGTAAACTCTGAACTACCCATATGACAAAGGGCTGGTTAGATTATAACTGCCATTTCCTCGTAAAACCAACCAATCAAAGAGGGCTAGAAAACCTCTTCACCCATATTTGCAGACACCAGTGCTTCCCCACTCACTCAGAAAACTGTTGCTTTCACTATGTTGCCAGGGACAAGCTTCTGGATTAAGACTTCCACTCTAGAACTTGGCACAGTGCCATTATGAAGAACAACTCCTCCAAAAAAAGATGTTGATATAAAAGTAATAAAAACCTGCCCCTTTCTGGGTGTTTTAGAATGCCCCTGCTTCCCCCATGTCTGACCTTCCCCAACTGTTTAGATACAAACAGAATCATCAATTGGAAACGCTTCAATAACTATTTAAGTCAACTAATATATTATGCCAATAAGGAAAGCATATATTTCAGCTTTCGTTTTCCTTTAGGTGGGCCTAAGGCTTTACCCAAGTTTCTGGTAATTTGACAAAACTCAAAGTGATACTGAGTAATAGAAACAGCAAATTATCATATTTTCTATATGTAAAGGTGCCAATGCCATATTTCTTACACACAAATGAACAAGTTGCTTGAACCATTAGCATTAATTAGCTAAGAGCTGTTTAGGATTCCGCAGCCACAACTGATTTAGCTGTTTGTGGCTTGCTACATGGGCGTTAAATGAAAGTTGTGGGTGATAGAACAACCTCTAAATGCAAAAGCCTGGTAATCCCTCATGTGAACACATTACTTGTCTGTTCCCTGTGATAGTTTCTGACAGTGAGCTCTCTGTATCAGCGTTGTAGGCACTGGTTCTCACATACTACTCATATCTGCTTTCTACTCAATCTGTAGTTTTCAGCTCCAGGAAAAATGCATTTTACATTCACTTTAAAAATTCATATTTAAACTGTTACAAATGTAAAATACCTCCTCTATTTACAGTGTAATGTAATATGCCTGCAATTTGGTAGCAAATATAATGGCGCCTTTCCCACAGATGAATGAAACGAATTCTTTTGGGAATGTCTATTATTGTGGGCATAATATTGCTGGTGCTCTAATGCTCTAATGTGGCTGTTTTGTGGCTTGTGCAGATAAACACGAAAAGGGGAATCAGAGGAGAGGTATAAGTTATTAACCCACTACCTAGGGGAGCACTGCTGATTTGATTGAACAAGATGCTGCCTAGCCCGATCTACACTCAGCACAACCATTCCAACACACCCCTGATTTGCCCAAAATCAGCACATCCCAATCATGTCCTCACTGAGTCAGGTCTGTGAATTATACTTATATCCTCAATAATGTATTATATTGCCTCATGATTGCTGATTAGTGATGAGTGAATAAATTCACCAGACACAAATTTGCGGCAAATTTGCCGGTTTCGTCACAAGTGAATTAATTTGCAAAACTACGGTGACGTGAGTCAAAATTGTCATACGCATAAAAATTGTCATGCGTCAAAATTATATATACCCATTGACTTTAATGCATTTGGATCAAATAGTCACGCATATAAAAATTGACGCTCACGTCAAAATTTTTTTGACGCCCATTGACCTCGATGCATTTGGCAAATTTTTCGCCATTTTGCAAATTTGCTGTAAATTTGCAAATTTTAGGCAAAACTGCACAGATTCGCCCATCACTATTGCTGATGGCTGACCTAATCAATATATTTAACATATACTGTATGCACACATGTGTTACAATACAAAATCACTCCACCCCCATGATTTTTTATGTATTATCATGCACTTTATCTACTGGATCTGACATAGAGGGGGTTATTTATTAAAGGTAGAATTTTAGAGCGATGTGAACTTTTTTAGACCTCGACTGAACTCACAACTCGAATTGTTTCCAATTTAACAAACAACTTGAATGTAAAAAACTCAAATCAGTATAGTCGGGGTGAAAGACTGGAATACTCAAATTGAGTTTCGCCGATAAAAAAACTCGAATCGATCAAATTGATCGAGTTTTTGAGCAAAAATACTCAAACATCATGAAGGCTATTAACATCTTCAAATGGTTCAAGGGAACTCTGCCATTGGCTTCTACATGACCTCAACATGTTTTAGACAGTGTATTTTCGGATTCAAGCTATTTCCAGCTCATATTTTTCTCGTTTTCCTTTTAACCTGAAAATTCAAGTTTTGACTGAAAAATACCCTTGAAAACTCTGTCCCATAATGTCATCTGTTAAAAACTGGAAATGATTTGTGTTGAATCAATCCAAATTTCCTTATTTTTAAGGCCCTGTAAAACGGCAACATAATAATGAGAAAATAAGTTATGTAGTCCATAAATCTCTGCCCTATTCAAAGCATTTCTTTAGTAAGTTCTTTTTTTAAACTACCTGCATTTGGCCCTATTGTCGCCCTTAATTTGCCATTTGATCGTCTGAACTCCATGCAGTGTTTCCCATAAGCAAAGAGCAACCAGAAATCACAAACAAGCTCTCTATAATGGTGCTAATTCTAGACAAATTGAGTCTAAAATCTGATGTGTGATGGTGACATCTGGTGGTAGGAATCACCAGTGTATGGCATGTTTTTGTCTGCATGTTGTGCCATGGAAAAATCAAAACCCTATTCTTACTTTCTGATATTACTCCCTGTATACTAACACACAAGGGACAATACCGCTGCATTCCACTGTCCCTACTAAAATCTCTCAAAGATCCTCTCACTCATGTGGCATTCAATGCCTGCCCTTCCATGTAATTAATGATATTGATCACTGTGCCCCAAGCTCACATTTGATAAATACACACAATATGCCTTTTCATGTACCTTCTCTCATCATTCACTGTTTCCAAACTCACAAATCACAAAAATCTCTTCCCATCATATACATAGAAATTCAGATCACTACACATCAAGTCTTTACTCATAAAATAAATATCATAGTGCTCAACTCCACCAGCGTCGCTTTAATCCAGCACTCCATACATAACATAGAAGAGACCTATCACTGGGCTGCATTGACCACCCTCATGCAAGATCTACATCACCAGACAAGCTACACTAAGTTCACTCTTTCTCCATTTACCCCATAGACGACACTATCCATGGGCCCATATCTGCTATTGATGTGATTTTGCCACATTCCTATATGTCTCAATCAAAAGCTTACTATTCTTGCACTAAACCATATGATACATAGAGAGAGAATCCCAGTTCTGCATGCATGGGAAATATACACCTATGTTTACAAAAATGTACTGCTTTCACTATAATGTTCAGGCTACTCAACCATTCAAAAAATGGGAACACTTTCACAGATTGCAAAATTTAATCTGTGAACTTCAATTTAAATAAAACATAAAGCCTCTGGAAAAATGAATGTTTATTCCTATTACTATTATATACATTTTTATGCTGCTTTTTTTAGATGGTTATTTTGATATCCCTGGTACCTGTCCCTTTCACAGCAAGGTTGATTTTCCATTCCTTCTATTTTTGTTGAAATCTTAATTAAAAGATTCTGGCCTAGGCTATTTTGCACAGGGAGCTTTATTTGTCTTCAACCTTGTGTTTATGTGAAAGGGAACAGCCGTGATTGCTCTGATATTAAAACCTTGTTCAAACGCCCTGATGAGGTTGTGACCTCTGGTGGTACAATTTAAATGTAAATTGCATACCGTGTAGCAGAGCTTACAATGCTAAAGGAAAACTATACCCCTCAAACAATGTAGGTCTCTATAAAAATGTATTGCATAAAACAGCTCATATGTAAAACCCTGCTTCATGTAAATAAACCATTTTCATAATAATATACTTGTTTAGTAATATGTGCCATTGGGTAATCATAAATAGAAAACTGCCATTTGTTGCTTAAATATTCATTTTGGGGGCATAGTTTTCCTTTAAAGGAAACCATTCAAACATTGGGGCACATAAATACATATAGTGCTCTTATTGAAATTACAACTTAAAACCCAAGAAGTTAATAATAATGCATGGCAGCAATGCAGGGCACCATGTTGTCAACATTATATAGTATAAAACTATGTCTAATAGTACTAATAGTGCAATCTGAGTTATATAAGCCGTCAACAAGGAAGAACATACGGTATAAGAGCTCTATAGCCCTCTAGCTAAAGAATAATATTTTCCTGCCACACCTTACGGCACATGGGTTGTTTCTGTAAGTAGCCAGAAAAACGTAGTAAATGCCTACCTGTCACTGCTACCCATAAAACTACATGGAAAATATGCTGCATAAGACAGACATGGTTCTGGCAGTTAGACCTCCATTCAGAAAACGTGGTTTGCTGTTTCTGTGGAGGGCCAATAGGTAATAGTGTTGTGACTGGTAGATTTATAGAAAGAAAATGAAGGGAGACAGATTATATAGATTGGGGAAAAGGACAAAATGGGAAACTTGATTATATCTGACTCACAGTAAGTCAGAACAATAGCATTGTATTAATAGTAAACAAGTCTTGTATACTACTATTTTTATCATCTCTCTACAAATTCACATTTAATTTAAATAAAGGACAGTTATCACTTCAGTTATCAATTTAAAGAGCAAGTTTAACTTTGAAGTAACACATTGCAGACTGAACTCAGCTAAGCAATTTTGCAACCAGTCTTCATACGGGTATGGGATCCGTTATCCGGAAACCCGATAGCCAGAACATCCCAAATTACGGAAAGGCTATCTCCCATAGACTTCATTTTTATAGACTTGGTCAGGGCCGGATTTACATAGTGGGCACCCCTAGGCCCACTGCCGTTCGTCGCCCCTGCTCCATCCCCTTTATTCGTGCAAATTTTCATCATCAATGCGGAAATTTAAAAAATAATTGTATCTCCAGCGCATCCCCAGTGTTTTTGAACCAATGTAGGTGTGGTTGGGCAGCATGCCGCCCCCCTAAAATCCTGCCGCCCTAGGCCCGGGCCTAGGTGGCCTTTCCACAAATCTCTGGACTTGGTCTCTGTAATACAGTACCTTGTACTTGAACCCAACTAAGATATAATTAATCCATATTGCTGGCAACACAATCCTCCTGTGTTTAATCAATGTTTAAATGATTTTATAGTAGACTTGAAATATGGAGATCCAAAATACAGAAAGATCCATTATCTGGAAAACACCAGGCCCCAAGCGTTCTGGATAACAGGTCCCATACCTGTATTGCATAGTATTGCTAATTTTTATTGCTTACGGTTTTGAGTTGCTTTTCCTGTCTATTCTTCCCTTGTAAGACTGGAATATAAAATGCTAGGTTGCTTGGTTGCTAGGATGTATGACCTTAGCATTAAGAAAGCTGCCTGAATGTAAGGCTAGATTTGAATTAATATTTTTCTATTGCACATCCTTCTTTCAATGACTTATCTATCTTCCATAGGATTCATTGAATCTTCCATAATTAAGTTAAAACCACTGCCTGTTGCAATACAAAAGTTAATTCAATAACACACAAAAAGTAAATAAAAGAATTGTCTTAGAATACTACTCACAACATCATACTAAAGGTTTGTTTTTAGGTGAACTTACCCTTTAATTTAGTCAGACAGGATTTCCATCTATATTACATATGGTATCCCATTGCTTTGTGTATTATTCTCACTGTTTCTCTTCCAAATGTATCACAGTATAACAGTAATGATTCGGTATCGAATGTGTGTATGTCCCAGAATAACACACAAGTAAATGTCAGAGTAGAAAAAAGTTAATAGCTGTAGGAGGCCATGTTACAAACCTGGTATTCTTTTTGGCATTTCACAGGGCAGTTATTGTATAGAAATTTAGTGTAAGGGTGTGACAGTTTTATTTGGTAGTCAAGGATGTGGCATATTTTATGTCCAGGTGACAAATAGTTTTTGTAATGTCAGTTTACACTTGTCAATTAAAATGTCACAAATTAGTTTGACCTTTCTAAATATTCAGTAATAGTGAGGTTTACAATTTTAGCTTTTTACCATATCAAATATACGGGGCTCCCTTGCACCCATAAACATCACTATGCACAGTGCAGGTTTACCCCTGCTCATAGTACAGGCTCAGGTTTTTAATGTATGAGGCCTAAGGGGCACAATATGTAGCAATTGTACTTATACCATGAGTAAACTGTCAAACTGAAAATAGGGTGCCTTGAGAGTAAATATAGATTATTTTGAAAACATGTTAGCATACCATTCGCTGATACTTGTTTGCTTGAGTCAGCTGGATTCCCCAATATGAAAGCAATATTAGGTGCACGTACCATCAGTGGTACATCCTCCACCATTGATCCAAAAAGTTTTCGTACAGCACCAGTAGATTAAAATGCCTTTATTAGTAAATTACATGGCAAACAGCCTGGTCTGCGACGTTTAAAGCCTTCAGGCCTTTTATCAAGCTCTAAAATCACCCTCTAGAAACACCCCTTTTATACAGGGGAGATTTTCGCCATCTACTGGTTACATGGTAGTAATCGCAATTAATTATGCACACATTGTTATGATAGTAACAAAATTGTGTCACCTAAGCGCCACCTATTGGTTACATTTTAGTATTAAAGAGTATATTGCATACATACTGTTACTAAGTACTTCAAATCATTAAGTTTCGTAGTAAACTCTTTGTCGGTCACAGACCAATCAGTTTATGTAAATTATCTGAAAAACAAAATAAATTAAAAAAACAGTTAAAATGTATATTAAAAACGAAATCAGCGAAAAATAGCTTGTAGATCGTATTCCCTATTCAGTCCATGTGGGGACAATGTCCCAAGTCTCCTAATCCATTGGGCTTCCTTTTTTAATAGAGATTTTACACTATCCATTTTTTTTCGTTCTAATTGCTGATTTATGTTCCCTAACTCTTTCACGAATGGGACGTGATGTTTGACCCACGTATGATAGGCCACAGGGGCATTTAATGCTATATACTACAAAACTTGTGGCGCATGTATAGTAACCCTGTATTTTAAATGGTGTACCCTGTCGCGGATGATGAACCACTTCACCTTTTTGGCAATTGGAACAGCAGTTGCACCCAAGACACGGAAAAGTACCATTCTTTATTGGTCGTAATGTGCCTTGTATCATTTTTTGACTTCCTATATCAGATTTTACAAGTGCTGAGGCTAGAGTTTTACTTTTCTTGTAGGACATAATGGGAAAATTTTGAAAGCTTCTCACATTAGGAAGACCTTCCCTCAAAATTTTCCAATGTTTTCTAACAATATCAGAGACATTATGGGATAAGGTATTGAACTTAGAGACAAAGGGAATACGATCTTGCTGTTGAGTTATCTGGCCTACTTTCCTGCTTGTTCCCTCCATTTCCTCTACCTGTTTTCGTTGTAACTTAAGCATATTATTAGGGTAACCCCGTTCTTTAAATTTGTCTTGCATCTCAGTTAATCTTAGACCCAGTAATGGCTCGTCCCTTACAATCCGCTTGACCCTGGTAAACTGAGATTTAGGAAGGGACTTTTTAACCTGCTGGGGATGAAAGGAATCAAAATGGAGTAGGGTATTCCTATCAGTTGGCTTGACGTACAAGCATACCATTCGCTGCCCAGGTCCACTCACACAAGGCTGGAAGAGCTTCTTACTTCCTGCCCTCCCCTCCCCCGACCGCAGAGCAGATCGGTGCATGAAGAACCTATGAGTGGCGGACAGAGCGGGATTTGCCCTTGGTGGGGGGACCCTGGGGGTAGAGTAGGGGGTGGAGGGCTCTTGGAAGGTTACAGTCCCCTGATGTGGCCCCTCCAGTTGGACTATGTCCCAATATATTTTTTTAACCAAGACAGCACTTTATTCGCATAGGTCTGATGTACAAAAATCCCCCAATTCTTCTCAGTTAAGGTGGCCCCCAGCAAACTACAATTAAGTATATAATTAGCATCAATGTCCGGTTTACCTTATGCATAAACTTGCATTGATCAACATTGAAACACATTTTACAATTCGTTGCCCAATTATCTAATTTTGTCAAATCTACACAATTTTGTTTCATCAGCAAAAATACTTACAATCCCAACCAAGATTATTAATAAACAAATTAAAGGGCAAAAGAGCTAAGGACAGAGCCCAAAGGTAGTTAGCAGGAGGAGTTAGCCTAGAGGTTAAGTGATCTGACATTTATGTTTTGTCTCATGCTAGAGACGCTGGTTCAATTCCTTGTGACCCTGGACAAGTCATTTAATCTCCTGGTGTCCCAGCATACTTAGTGCACCTATAATAGCTGCTTTGATTGCTGTAAAGTGCTTTAAGTCCGTCAGGTTAAAAGCGCTATATAATTGATTCCCATTACTCAACAACATTGGTCCAATCAGAAAATGTTCCTTCTACCACAATTTTTAATCTATCCTTCAGCCAGTTCTCTATCCAGAAGGTTAAAGGGCCTTAAGTGTTGTGGAGCAGTCCAACCCTACATATAAACTTAAAATGGTAACAATATACTTCCAAGTTATCTGGGAAGTGCAGACTTGGTGGCAGATTTGTTTTGCTGTAAAAGGAGAGTTTCTGTATATATATAACAGTATATGTCAGGAGTGCTGCCTAAAAATGGTTCCTAGTTTCTATCTTGCCTTGCTAATTTCCAGCAAATGTACCAAGGGGCCCCTGTCTGCTGACTCAGTGGAATTAATAAAATATTGGAATCGGGCCAGATTTCTTGTAACGGTGCCCAGTGGCTGCCCCCTGCAGACCCCTCCCACCATCACCCCATCTGATCGCGAGGATGCACAACCTGTAATTTGCCGCAGGACAGGAAGTGCAGAATATTTCCTGCGTGCCCCTTAATATGTGTTGCCCTATACAGGCCGGTTTCGAATGTAAGAGGGTTTGTGTATTGACTCAGTAGATATGCTACAACAATTGAGCCTGTAATTACATTCCATTCCTCATATCCCATTTCCCGTTCAGAACATTTTCACACATATAATGACACTGCATTCTTTTGTTTTTCACACCCCATTCTTAGTAAATTAGTGAAACAACACATCTCTATCTTCCCTTCCTAACCAACCTACCAAAAATACTGGGTGAAGAATCTATTTAATTGAATAATGCACCTTAAACTCAAATACGCTGTCTCACTGCCAGGATGATATATCTTTTATCCATAATTCCTGTTTATTGTCAAGAGACAGTATGTATTGTATAGCATTAAAAAGCAGTCATTTGCAAAAAGCAATTTTTACTATATCACATCAATGCTGGTGTATCACATTATATTCTAACAGACAATTTTCAGTGTCAGATTGAATACATTTAGTTTAGTGGCAAAGTCTATAATCATTAAAAAGAATATTAATATCAAATTACTGTGCCCTTTTAGGTAACTCCCCATGACACATATAGAGCTGCAAACAATGCTATCAGGACTGACCATATGAAAAATATCTCTGGTGGTGTGGGCAGGATTTTTGCATCTATGACTATTGATGATCAGATACTGTATGTGCATCATGAAAACATGCACATATGAGAGTTGGAATTTCATTCCTGATGTTAGATAATAAATTACATTTCAGAGCAGGAACGTGTTTAACACTTTCCACCCTAAACATTCGTTGGTAGCTTTATAGTACTTGGCAAAATGTTTGTTGATGCCCAACACCAGTAAAAAAGACTACATTTCTAAAGAAAATCTTTATAAGCATTTAATAGAATGTTTTAATGAAGTAAACATTGTCCAGACAACAGGCATCATTCAAAGAGAACAAACTCCTTTTACCCTTGTACTATTATGCAGAATGCTTGGGATTTCAATTTCCAAGATTTGGGATCTTTCTCTAATTTGGATCTCCATATCTCCAAGTCTGCTGAAATTTATTTAATTACAGGATTCTTTTGCCACCAATATAGATTCATGCAGCTTAGTTAGGACCAAGTGGAAGGTACAGTTTTATTATTACAGAGAAAAAGGGAATAATTTTTTTAAAAATCATTGGCTTAAAATGGTCTCTATGGGAAATGGCCTTATAGTAATTTGGATCTTTCTGGATATTGCATTTTAGGGTAAGGGATCCCATATCTGTCCATGGAACTTAAATTCTTAGACTCAACAGAAGAAGACACTAGTTCTTTAGAATCAATAAGCATGAAGGCTGGGTCATGTTTTTTTCTGTCTTTGATGATTTTGCAAAAAAAGAATAAAGGTGAAAAGGGAGATGATTTAATGGTGAGACAACTGAGACCATTGTATATTATTTAATAATGATCATGCCCTGGTGAAGGAGTACAACAATAAAAAAGGAAAATATTAAAAAATATATAGTGTAGTATTAATGTTTAAACTTAATCACCACATCTATTTTAAGTGAAGTGTATCATCAGACTTTTAAGTTTAGTTGCCCTTTAAACACACAGACCATGAACATTGATGACACACTTCACTTAAAATAGGACAAGTGGTTCTATTTTAAGTGAAGTGTGTCATGACACTTTTAAGTTTAGTTGCCCTTTAAACACACAGACCATGTAAGGTTTTGTCTCCACAACGTGCTTTTTCACCAATTTGTATGGCAGAAGGGCCTACTCATTGACTTGTACTTTCTCCCAGTGCCTTTCATAGATTAGTCTTACTTGCTGTAAAATCCCCTCTCATGGCAATCTAATAATGAAGTTAAGAGGAGAGAGGTGCATTGCCCATAAAAAAAGTAATGCTCTTACAATTGTGCTAAAAATGATCACTTTAGAGTAAGATGTATCACTTTTGTGATTGGGTAGCCAGCAATCCCATCACTCGCTCCCGTGCTCTGGCTGCTCCCAGAAGTGGCGCTCTTGTCTGACGCATTTCGCTGTCAATTCATATCTGCACATGAAACTTGAATTCTTAGACTCAAAAGATGAATACACTAGTCCGTTAGAGTTAATAAGAATGATGGTTAGGCCATATTTGTTTTTTCTTTCTTTTATGATTTTGCAAAAGAAGAAGAAAGGTGAAAAAAGGGAGATGATTCAATGGTGAGACAAATGAGACCACTGTATACAATGCATGCATCTTCCTTATCCTGTTGCAATTCTTGTTTTTAAATGTAAGATCATCCTTGGTTATAGTGTGAAAATTCCATATTATTTTAAATATTAATGTGTGTGATTATGTTTATACATTTGGTACCAGCCCGTTTTAGTCCATCTCTGGCTGAGTAGGTGGAGGTACCTTTTTAGGTTTGAAAAGCATTTCTCCTCGGCCACTGATTTTTATTATGTATGGGATCTTATATAAAGTTGAGTAACCATCAGGCCTGGATTTGTGGAAAGGCCACCTAGGCCCGGGCCTAGGGCGGCAGGATTTTATGGGGGCAGCATGCTGCCCAACCACACCCACATTGGTTCAAAAACACTGGGGATGCACAGGAGATACAATCTCCATGAAGATTTGCACAAATAAAGGGAATGGGACAGGGGCGACGAACGCCAGGGGGCCTAGGGGCGCCCGCTATGTAAATCCGGCCCTGGTAACCATGCCTACTTCCATTGCCCCAGGATTAACAATAATACATACCAGGCATTTTCACTGTTGTGCTGTTTTCAGGGAGAAGGTTGGCATTCATAAAGCCCTCCCTGGCCCAACGGTCTCTGCCAGAATATGCCATAGGCAGCGTGTGTTTTGCCTACAGTGCTTCTCCCTGAGATCATGGTAGCAATAAAAATGCTAGTTGTGAAGTAAGATCAAATGAAAAGACGCCTTCTGAGTGATGGGCAAGATTTAACCCTCTGGTTTGTGCAGCTTATAAGCCTCACAAGCTGGTATTAAAAACAGATAATGCTAAAAGCTGTGAATGATAAAGATATGCTGTGTTCCTTCCAGCGCATTACTTATTTGTTATTATGTCCCCAGTGTTATCCCATACTAAGAAGTTCAATGATTCCACTACCCTTTAAGATAGAAGTAACTCTATTCCATTTCACTCTGTTGACAGAAAATAACCTTGAATGGCTTGAAATGAACAGCTTTGTTTGCCTTCACTTAAATCATTGTCTACATCTAATGTCTTTAGTACCTTGGCCAAGAGCTCTGGCTTGTCTTGTGAATAAATCTGTTTCAAACTTTCTTTGCTTCTTCCTATTGCAAAGCAGCTGTTTGCAACTAATCCACAGTAATGAATCTATCAGCTGTTTTCCAGGCCACCCCCTGATAATGTCTCTTTATTATGTCTTTCTTTTCTTATTCCTCCATTATACCTGTACCAAACAGATGGGGAACGTCACATCTGTTTTATTGCATTCTTCCGCTGCTTCCACGAGAACTGAATTAGCTGAGAGCAGAGGAACAGAACACAAAATGACCAAACTGATTTATGGAGATAGGGTTGGAAAAACACGTCAGATGAGTTCAATACTGTTTTAAGATGTCCTATCAATGTAGGGAGTGTAATGGCCTGCAAAGCAGATTTCTCTGTTCCAGTGACAGTGACAACATTTATTCCTTAGGATAGCAGAGAAGTAGTTCTTATCGTTTTTCCTTTATACTGGAAATAGTGGTTGATATCACGTGTTAGCAAATCTAGCCGTTTGCTCTTATTATTATTAAATTTAATTATCCCACATGAAGGTAAACTGGGGATCTAAGATTTTATGTGTGTAAGACTATTTTTAACAGATTTGTGCTGACATTCTTTTTTTTTCTCCTGTTACTCTTACATATGACAGCTTTTCTACATAATGTCAGAAAAGCACATCAGACAGTATTATTTTCCTGACACACTCATTGAAATGTTCCTGGCACCCCTGCATTATAATACGTTTATCATATTTACATAAACTCATTAAAAGATAACTCTTGATAATTATTAAGCTATTGTTAATACCTAAATCTTCAGAGGGTATGCCAGGAGTGGAAATGGCAACACTGCAGGATAGTATTCAATAGAAATAAAGTTTGACATAGAAAAACAAAAGCCTTAACATGAGCTAAAAAGTTGTAAAAGTGATACGGCACTAGCAGACACAGCTATTGTCACACACATAAAAAACATGGTTTTTAAAATGTGTGCACAGGGTTGGACTGGGTTGGCAGGACACTGGGAAAAAACCTGGTGGGCCCCATCGGACCAGACTAGTTCCCTGCATGAAACTATTACAGCTGCCCCTGACCTCCCTCTCTGGCCCCGGTTGCAGCCCTGAGAACAAAAAAGGTACACGCGGGCGGGCGGGCGGAGGGGGGTTGTGGCTGGGTCAGAGAAGGGCTTTGCTGCTGGGGCAGGGGGCCCTAGGGGAAGAGCAGGCCCAGTCTGATGCTGTGTGGGCATTACCTGCAGAAAATTAGGGAATTCTGTATTTTATTTGCATATAATGGAAAATACAGTCCTGGCAGTTTTGTGGGATATATATATATATTATTATAGATAGCTGTGAGGTTTTATGCTTACAGGAGCTATGTGTGAGCAGAGGCAAGTAGTAGTAGTAGTAGTAGACCTACCTTGTGGGAGAAACACCATAGGAGTAATTTATAATCCTGAAAGCAACGTGCAAAGTGCAATAAAGGCAGCAATAGGCCATTTTTTTGCACTTTGCACTGTCTCCTCCTTTGTATAAATAGCCACAGGCCTGCTGCATGTCCCTTGGATTGAGCGCTACTTACTTAAAGTGATACTGACACTAAAAAATTATTATTCAAAATATGAATGTACATTAAAGTCACCTATAGCTCATGTTTATTGTTTTTCACTCATAAGTCTGCCTTTGTAATAATTGTTACTTGAAGTTCCTAAACCTGACTGTTTGCCAACCTGACTGTCCCTTCTCAACATGTCAGTTAGAATTTCTATTGCTAACAGACTACTGAAGCTCAGATATGGTGGCACCAACGGAGAGGAACATGCGGGATCAGATGGATAATGTAAAAGCCTCTGTAGATAGCATGCGAAGACAATATTATGATAGATGTAAAAAAAGGTTTAATTTCTGGTGTGGGGCTCATTTATCAACGCTGGGCAAATTTGCCCATGGGCAGTTACCTATAGCAACCAATCAGTGATTAGCTTTTTAAAGCCAGCTGCAAGTAGAACAATGAATGCAGCAATTTGATTGGTTGCCATGGGTTACTGCCCATGGGCAAATTTGCCCAGTGTTGATAAATGAGCCTCACATCTCTTTAAGGCAGCATTTGATCCCCCAATTTGCTCATGATCAATATCGAGCGCCAGGAGGGGCAGCCCACAACCACATCAGGGCCTTCGGATGTTTATAATGCAGCCCTTACTGCTCTTGCACTTGCAGGTTTTGGAGAATGACCACTCATATCTGGGAAGGATAGGAGCAGAGAAGCAGTGGAGAAAGGCTAGGGCTCCCAAATTTATACTGAAATATTAATCATGGTTTGCAACCTACAGCCCTACCCTTATTACTGCATTACAATCACCCTGCCACAGAAGCTTTAAGTGGATAAGCTCTAATTGTATTTTCTCTTCCTGGGTCACAGTTTCATTATCCCTGGAGTAAATACAAAATGTTTTACCATTATTACACAAAACATAATATGTAAATTGTACTGTTGCCTCAGATATCAGGGTGAATATCCCATCTACTCTTTCTTTAAAAAGCCCATGCACTTGGCTCCAGGACATGCAATAGTCTAAATGATTCCGTCTTTCTTGTAAGGCTACAAGCTCTGCAGACAAACCAGACATTGGCGTCTGCTTTCTGTCAAGAGCTGACAAAGCCCCAAAAGATTGCCTTAGAATTCAGTTTTATTTCAACATATGGCAGAATTAGAGGCATGTGATGGATCTGGTGTGTAGAGGCAAAATGGGCTGGTTTAAGCTCCAATGTAGTTGCCATGGTAACAAATTGCATTTTGTCTTTCAGAGAAAAGAGAATATGTCCCCTCCTGCCCAGTATGGGCCAGAGCAAATTTCTCCTGTGAAGCATCCTACCTGAGATTCTTCTAGCAGGGAGGAGGTTAATGTGCAATCACTCATTTCTTAAAGAAAATTAGCAAATACATAGATCAGCAGGTGGGTTTTCTCTTCTCTGATTTTGTTCAATAATGAGATGAACGTGTAAACTCAATTTGCCTGCAAGTCTTTAGGGGAGCAGTCTATATGCTGACAGATCAGACTCTGTTTCAAATGCTTTTCCAATTATACAAGAAAAACAAGAAAAAAGAAATAAATAGACTGGGGAAGCAAATAGCAAAAAAACAGAAGTGCATAGGTAAAAGAATATATGGTTGAAATTCATGTTATGGAATCAATTTTGTGACAAATCAAATCTTTATACATGCGTTGTGCATTAAAACAAAGAGTCCTTTTTCTTCTCCTTCTTAGGGGCTTTACACACGGGTGTTAGTAACTGTGTGATCCTGCGGGAATGCAGTAGTAAAGGGTCCCCAGTCATCTCTAAGGGGATTGTACCGATAGAAGCACCCTGAAACACTGAACACAGATAAAATTGTGTACTGTATGTCCAATTTTATCTGCATTTTGTGCATACATTAATGTTACTTCTATCTCTATTGCTGTTATATTATTTAACAGTAATTTCACATTTCTTACCTTTTAATTATCTCTCTTAATTCATTCTAGCAGTCAGACCGTTATCTGATTGCTAGAGCCACTGATAGGATAGGAGACAATTTGGAGACCGGAAGCGTTTGAGCAGCATAATGGCGCAGTCCATATTCTAGGCTTGTTTCCAGCCAGGGGCGCTCTTTGTAAGAAGTTTCCATAATTTCTCCATGTCTGTGTGAGTTTCCTACAAATACTCCAGTTTCCTCACACACTTACAGGCAAAACATGCAGGAACATTAATAACTGACATATAGTCCATGTAAAGAGCTGTGGAATATCACAGTGATATATAAATATAATAATGGCTGGAAGGCTGGAGATGGAATTTAAGTCAAGTTAGAGACTGGAGACCAGAGAAATACATTCAGAAGAGAAGTTAGGGACACCAGGGACGTTTTTGTGGTTAGACATAGAGTTAGAGAGAACTAAAGTGAAATTTTTGTACTGGGTGAGGAGTTAAAATGATGTAAAAAGATAAAATTAGAAGGCGAGCAGTGATTTAAAGCATTGAGGAGAGTGGAATTGGGCCATGGCAAGTTATAGCCAGAAAGCAAAGCAGAACAAGACTAAAAAGAGAGTTGAGTAGAGTTTTAACAGGTAGGCTTGGAGTCTGAGTCAAGGTGAAAAATCACTGAGAACTGCAAACAGGAGGGGGCCAAGAGAAAGTAAGGCAGTTGGTGTAATGAGAGGATGGAAGCTGGAGAAAGACAGAAAAAAGGCAGGAGTGCTGGGAGTGAAGAGATAGGGAGACGTTGGATGCTGTCTTTTATCACATTGCTTTCTAGATAAAATTGTCTAAGAAGTGCTGGGAATGCTCACGAGACATTTGCCTGGGTAATCCATCATCCTCTGTAGATTATCCCAAACTGCTTATCTAGGTTCTCACATTCCTGAAGGCGCTAATCATGAAGACATTCATTTCAGCTGCAGCTCACTAGTTTAAAGGAAATATATCCTTTCAATTTGATGATAGGAACACTGTCCCAGTATCCCTAAAGGAAAATACAGATCCCATGGCAGGGTGACATGATTGGCTGTCTGCTGGGTTAATCAATGCACAATCTTGTCTGGATTTCAGACTTCTGAAACCCGGACAAGTAATTATGAAGCAGACAGCTCAAGCAGAGGCCAATGTAATACTTCTGATGTGTCAGTCTTGTCAAACGTGTCAGGTGCATCAATCTTGACACAGGGATGTTGTATGTGCTGATTTTGATGCAAAGACGTCAGACATGTTAATCTTGACACAGGGATGTTGTATGTGCTGATCTTGATGCAAGGACGTCAGACATGTTAATCTTGACACAGGGATGTTGTATGTGCTGATCTTGATGCAAGGACATCAGACATGTTAATCTTGACACAGGGATGTTGTATGTGCTGATCTTGATGCAAGGACGTCAGACATGTTAATCTTGACACAGGGATATTGTATGTGCTGATCTTGATGCAAGGACGTCAGACATGTTAATCTTGACACAGGGATGTTGTATGTGCTGATTTTGATGCAAGGACGTCAGACATGTTAATCTTGGCACAGGGATATTGTATGTGCTGATCTTGATGCAAGGACGTCAGACATGTTAATCTTGACACAGGGATGTTGGATATGCAGGATCATCTGATGGATTGACCTTGGGGCAATAATGACAGGCTGCATTTGTTCTCCACAAAACAGACCACATGGTGAAACTGTAGCTGATGAATTTCACTGTAAAAACTGTACTGGCCAAAGAGCTGGTGATCTGACAATGCTCAGGCCTCACAACCAGCAGCTGCTGCTCTAACATCCTCTGCCAATTTGAAAATTCCCAAACATCTTACATGTCACATGTTATTGTGCATTGGTGGACATTGGCAAACCACTCTGTTAATTACGTTTCTAATCTCATTTCCTAATGCAAGTGCAAAAAGCAAGCTGAACAAATATATGGAAATTGGCATGTAGCATTTTCCCCCAGAATTCCAGGCACCCACAAAATACCAAGTACATGTTTTTTGTACTGTAGGTGCATATTAGCATCTGCAATAGGAATCATAGTGATTCTGTTTTTTCCTTGTCATTGTATGAGCAAATGGTTTCACATCTGCTGTCCTGATGCTTGCATTATCATTGGCGTGCAATTCAATAGATCACTTATGTGAGTATTTTGG
The DNA here is from genome assembly GCF_017654675.1 of Xenopus laevis. Classification (NCBI taxonomy): domain Eukaryota; kingdom Metazoa; phylum Chordata; class Amphibia; order Anura; family Pipidae; genus Xenopus; species Xenopus laevis. Next base: position 72,564,028 of record NC_054385.1, read on the forward strand.
CTAAGACGCATTAAGGGAACTCTAGAAGTAACATCTCTGTAATGCAGACGTTTACTCCAATGGATTCCTTTGTATATCTGTGCACCCTGCATTTTGCAAGTTGAAAGTAACATGTAAAGGTATGTGCATTTTTGTGAATAGTGTTTAAGCACACACAGTTTTTTGTTTGTTAGGCTACCATTTATATACAAGCTTTTGTATGTTTATCTGAAATATTGCAGATATTGTTTTGTTTTTTTTCCTTCTCATCCCTGAGCTTCTAGTTTGAGCTTCCTGTAAGCCTTCCTTGTTCATCATTCTCTCTGGTCACAAACTTCTTTATCGCCCTCCTGTAGTTGTATAATCCTTTTGCAAATCCTTTTCTGCACCCAGATCACATTGTGCCAAATGTTTTGAACATTGTACGTAATCAAATGGATATCAATAGCAGTAATTACCTCATAAGTGTTTAGGGTGGTCAAGCTTTTAGTATGCATTGAAAGGTTAAAGTTTGCATAGGGTACAATTTAATCTAAGGTCAGCCATGAATCTGTGCCAGCAAAAGTATTCCTCTGTACACAATTCAGTGAGAAATGTGTTAGTGCATTCCATTACATAAATACTGTAGGGACCCATAGGTCTAATGGCCCTTATGGCTTCATGTCCCTACCAGTGCCTCATTTCCCGGTTGCTGGGTTAAACCCCATGTAACATGTTGTACCTTATTTTGCATACCCAGTTCATTAGCCCGTAGGTTGGCCATATCCTGCATCACTGTAACAAAGTGCTTTGCAGGGGGAGGTCCTTTCTCTTTGGCTTACAGGAGTTGATCTGGGTGGAAGGTTCACTGAGCCTGGAGTCAATAAGGCCCCAGAAGTGTTAGGCCCTAAAGGGACAACCCCTTTAGAGAAGTCAGGGTACAGGGACAACGTGAGCGAGGTTAACTAGTGTGCAGGATAGCACTTCCTCTAGAGAGAGTGAGTTAGTGAGCTCCAGTTAGTAAGAGCAGCTTTTCAGGTCCACCAAGGAGGATAGAAGGAAGAAGCTCTCCCCCAGGCCCTGCTTGCCTGTAGTGAAGGGACCGCAGCATTAACAAAGGAACCAGGTTATTGTTCTATCCCTGTTCTGTGTCTACTGTAGGGGATCCGGTTCCCATGAGGTACTGACAACCTGAAAGGTGTATACTTCAGCTCCCCATGCTATTCTTTTAGTGGTGTCATTTATTTTGTGTCTGCTAACTCTTTGATTGTACCTGGCATTTATTGACCTAACTCATGTGTAAGTATTATCAACCCTGTGACGCTTTATAATTGAATAAAGTCTGAAATATTGTTTTGCAAAAAAACCCTGGGGTCCTTTTTCTATTCTTTTACATTTTGGCAGTATAGAGGTGTAGTTCAACAACACCCTAACTTGCACTTTCCACATAGCAAAAGCCCATCCTGGTGCAAGCGGGTCCAGTGTAGCTCATGGTTGGTATTTGTCTATTTTAGCCAAATTAGGGTTACAATACTATTTTTTTTTTTTTTTTTTTTTAAAAACGTATTTGTACTTTTATGTAGCAGCAGATGGAAACAGTTAAAGGTAATTTAATAAAAGATGGGTAACTATGCCTGGGCAAATGTTGTGTCTTTTATTGTATTACCCTATTTCTTTCCACCAGAGCCAGTAAAAATAAAATCATTTTGACCATGACTGGACATGAAGTAGATTCCGAATCTGAAAAAGGCAGATTATACAGGTTCCTAGTTCCTCGCTTACACATTACCTTTTAAAATGCCATCTTTGTGGGCAACACATTCATCTGGAGCATGCACTCAGATTTGAATGTTATGTGTTTTATGTGTTTAGAAACTGATACAGTATGTATCTTATTAGCGAGCAGTGCCCTCAAGTGGTAAATACTGTAAACTGCTGCCCAGTTGCCAACATCAACACATAGGCTAGTTTTTTAAAAAAAATCAGTTACTTCTCCAGCAAGTCTGCACAGTTGTAATTCTAATGTAATAATAACTGCAATAATCTAATAATAACTGTGCAGTTTTCTGTATGTTTTGTTATACCATGACCAGTGATTATGGCAAAAGCAAAGCAGAATTACCTGTGTGGGTTCAGGCAAAGAACAGAAAAAATGAAAAGGGAGAGAAAAAGAAGGAAGAGAAAGAGATGGGAAAGAAGAAAACAAAGGGAAGAGTTCAGATGTACTTTTTACATGTATCAGTGTAATTGATGCACTAGGTGCTTGGGGTATGACAATATTAGTTTGTTTCATTAGTCCACAAAAATGAATACTGAACTAGCAAATGAGATGGGCCAGTGATGGTGCATAAATATCCAATTTACAAGAATTTGTATCCTTATTAAATTATGGATTCTACAGCTGAACAGGAAGAAAAAGAATGGAGAAATATAAGACAGACCCACTTCCAGCAAATCTACAATCTACGCCTTCAATTACATGCCATACTAGCTGATTGTCTTGTGCTGAAGTGTGAAACAATTACAGCTTCCATAATCTGATTCCATTACAATTAAGCACTGCATAGGCATTACCTCTTGATCGATGGTACTAATTACATAATTCTACTGGCTGGAGCCAATGTCCTTATTTAACCTCTGTACTGTTAGAACAGGTTCTTGATGCTTAATTAGTCATGCTAAAAACTGGTTGAAGCATTTTTTTTGTAGATAAGTTACATGAATAACGAGGCATAAAATAATTTCTTACTGTCTGTGTCCACATAATGTGAGAACACAGAGGCACTGAGAAAGAATCTTATTTCTCTCTTCTCTTATGAGTTTACACAACCAAACACTCTCTCAGGTAATTCCAGATCTTGATATATCTCCAGACCCTCAGAAGAACTGAGGTCATCAGAAATTGCATTTTAAATTGTGCAAACTTCAAAAGCAACAGTAGCACCTAACACTGGTAGTCTGTTTGTCCAGTGTCGGACTGGCCCGCAGGGATACCAGGAAAACTCCCGGTGGGCCAAGGTGTCAGTGGGCCCTCATGCTGCTAAACTTTTGGCCTATTTCATGGCCTTTCTCTATTCTATGAGAACAAAGAGGCTAAATAGATGTAATAATAGATTATAGTATGTAAAGAAAACAAACTAGCAGAATAGAGGTTGATTGAGGAGATAAAGAAAATTAGTACTGAAAGTGGGCCCCTGGTCTAAAATTTTATGGTGGGCCCCTGGTCTAAGGTTTTTGGGTGGGCCTCTGGTGTCCCAGTCCAACACTGTGTTTGTCATCTACATGCACCGCCATTAAAAAAAATCCCTTGGATATCACAGAAGATACTGTTCCACTGTTTGGCCCTGAGGCTGTAACCCTTTCATGAAAACATTTGCCAGTAAAATCTGCTGTGTAACCTGTGCCTTTTTCAGCTTTGAATGGCTGCCCCCATGGCTACACAGCAGCTTGTTTATATAAACTATTGCAGCGTTTCTGGAGCAAACAAACCAGTTTACCAATGCATAGCAACAGTACATTATATTGTCATTCCTTTAAAAGACTTTAAAGCATTTAAAGGCCTGCTTTTATTTCAGAGAAGAGCTGTCTGTGAGCTCATTGGTCAGTGACCGCATGGGGATTGGATAGGCTGGAGAGGAAGTTTAAACTTCAACCATCCAATCCCTGTGCAGTTCTACCGGGACGTAAACTTCAGAGCTCACAGGCGCCTCTTACAGGAAAAAAAGAAGCAGGCATTGGAATAGCCACCCTCCCTTCTGAAGTGTGCGGCTCATTAACAGTTTCTAATATAGATATTGCTACAGATTACATGCTTAAAAAAAATGTTAACATGTAGAATCATATGTTATTCAGGGAATGAGCTGAACAATAGCAATATTCAATGTATGTTTGCCTAAATAACATATACATTGGTTGAAGGGCATTACATGCTGTGCAAGACTAAGTAGGCGTCAAGTTATTGTGCAGTTCTTGGCAAATGATTACAGTGTACAATGTTCCCTTAGCAGTACAGTGTATATGTTTTTAATTATTTCAAATGCTCTATGCCCTTTTATCACTCAGGATATAAAACCTGCACTTTTTTTTTAATATTTAGGAACACTGTTTATATTGGAGTCATAAAGTAATAAAGGCATTTTTATAACGTTCAATTTAATTATGTTGTGTGTGGGGGGGTGACATGCAGGTACCCAACCTCATACCCTCCCTTCAAGTCTAAGTCTGAGTTCTTAATTCAAATAGTATAATGTTTTCCTGCTGTACTCACAGGCTATCACATGAGTAATTGCTAGGTACAACACAAAATGTTAGGCCAAGATGATGCTGTAATTTCAATAAACTACTTTGATTTTACAAGTCTGTTCTTTGTAGAATGTTTATATCAAATATCTGCTTCTTTGTGATATCAAGACTTGTATTCTACCCATAACCATATACATTGAACAAAATCTTTTTTTTTTTTCAATATTTTAAAAAAAGTGGAATACTATGCCTTTTTCCACTCTACAGGGGAAATATTTCTTCTAGGGAAGGGCTGGCAACTTTGGCTGGTGTGGTTAAGACAATAAAGTGGCCTTTCGTGTAATAGTGCTGGTCCAGCCAATGACTCATAAATCATATTAGTTAAATGTAATATCCAATACAGACTGGCTTGAAGATATAGATGTGTCCTTCAGATTCTGCCATGGTCCAATATGCAACTACATGGATACTTTGCTCATATATTATTTTGCATGTGGGTCTTAGTTATATCAGCAAACAATAACCATCAGATCAGACAATGGGTTTTACATCTCCGGGAACTGATAATCTACTGAAAAACAACCATAGCGATGAAGCCATTGTGCTTTCCTTTGCGCTGACATATATGTGCCTCAAAAGTAAAATAATGAGCGCCCTTTGATGCACATTATCTTATATTTTAGTGGCTCCCATAATTAAAAGCTTCATATCATGGCTGATAATTATTGAAACTTTGGAACATCTCACTCTGCTCCCATACACAAAACATTGTTGTGACTCTTCATATGATGAGGTTTTTCATGATTAGTTTTAATAATTGGATTTTTAATATTTTAATTGGTTATGCAGTGGGTGGATTATTGTTTCAAATAAATGAATGTGAAGAGAATAAATTGTATCTGAAAAACATACATCATATGAGTAGGACTTAAGCCCCTGTCTTAAAGCACAGATTTATTTTTCTGTGCTTCTTTCTCATTCCTGGATTTCCCCACATGCCCCTCAACATTATTTTTTTTCTCAACATTTTCGCAACCACCACCTGTACTGAAAGCACATAGCTTCTCCTGTTCTCTTTCCCTCTCTGCACAAAATCCTTATTTAAAATACTAGAACTGAAAAATATTATTCGGATAGGGATCATGCACATACTCTGGACAAGTGTTGTGGGCATGCTATTTCCCTTTCTAGGGAGTATCATGCAAAGACTGGGAGTTTGTAGATATCGCCCTATGAATAAAGGAGCAGAGGTAGTGTGGGATTATTGTAGTGTCTGAGCACTCAATGCAGGGAGTTGCAGCAAATCTTTGTAAAGGGCCCTTGCAAATGAACTACTGTTTAAATGCACCATTCCTTGCCCTTTAGTGTGTATCAAAGTGTGATCTGGGTTCTGTTTATTTTTGAGCAACTTGTAAGTTCTAACAGAGATGTGTGATTCTTGAATAGTACTTACATGGTAAAAAATTCACAAAACTGGCAAGAGGCTTTTGTGTATTTGATGATTTTTTTAACTCCATTAACAAAATATGATTGTGCAGGTAATTAAGCCTTTCTGAACATTTACAAGCAAATTAATTTAAGTGTACTATTTATAGGGGACTGGTCCCTCTCAAAATAGAAACCACTGAAGAAACAGGAATTTTTAAATTGTAATTCATTCTCTCAAAACAGCAGCTGCCAATGATCACCGAAACAAAAAAATGTAACATTCTCTTCTTCCTTTCCTGTTTCCTCAAACATTTGTGAACTATTAGACATGAGAGCTGGATAATTCCAACTCCACACATAAGCGTGGACTGAAACGTTTTCTGAATGAGCTTTTCAGCTAACTGTTTCAGAGCTAGCTGACAAGCAAGGATAGCATGCACTGGAAATTCTCTTTTGTAATTAAGTATAATAACTTCCACCTGTTGGCTTTTAAGTATAATAGCGAACAGCTGTAAGGCCATCCAAAAATAGGAATGTGTTTCATGGCTTCATATCAACGGAAAAATGCCAAGCGTTCTTTCAGCCAGTCCTCTGTCAGATCACTTGTGTTTCTGATCTCAAAGACCTACAGTGAAAAAAAGTTCAGTAAGTTTAGTAAGAAACAGACCTTGCACGGCAAACTGATGCTGCGGATTTGCTTTACAATTAATACCTAGTGTCAACATTTGCACCAAAGTCTAGTAACCCACAACAAATTATCATTTTAACTGTCATTAACAATTATAATTAAATTTCAGCAGCTCTCCAGTTTGCAATTTTAGCAATCTGGGTGCTAGGGACCAAATTACCCTACTAACCATGCATTGATTTGAATAAATATGAAGAGACTGGGATATGAATAGGAGAGGGATGAATAGAAAGATGGGTAATAAAAAGCAGCAATAACAATACATTTGTATCCTAGATGAGGTCAGTGATCCCAATTTGAAAGCTGGAAAGCACCAGTGAAGAAGATGGAAAATAATACAAAAACTATAAAAGAAAATATGAAGTCTATTTGAAAAGCTGCTTAGAATTAGCCATTCTATAACTTTTATATACTAAAAGTTAGCTAAAATGTGAACCACCCCTTTAATATTTCATAATACAAAATGAATAATAGAAATATTGAAACATTAATGATAAGAAGTCAGAGTGCTTTATAAGCATATAGGCTACCTGAACCTTCAAAATACACATTTGCAAGATGGCTTGTAATATTCTTATCCACAAATGCTTTAATATTGTTCCCTGGTTGTTCCTTTACATAAATCTTCTTTGTTGTAACAAACATTTTTAAAAATGGCATTAGGGGCTCATAATAAGTTTATTAAAGTGGTGCTTTTCAATCAATGCAGCAGCATATTGTTGTTTTCTTAAATGTCAGAATAATTCAGCTTCTTTCATGTACCTGTGTAATGTGGCTTTTTTAGAAAGAGCTGCAGCTTCTTTTCACTTCCTCTTCCGCACCATAAAGTAGCAGATATTAAGCATCAGCAGATAAGATTATCAAACTTAGCTTTTTGTAAATTTATTGGTATGTTTGTGCCCAGCTTAAATACAGCGCTTTTATGGGCAATTCATTTTTCAGCATGGCACATGCCACCCATACGTACCCTGTTGTGCCTGATGTTTATTAGCCTTACTCCCCCCATTGCAAGCTCCATGCATGTCATTGTGATGACTGCTATTTCATATTCCAATCTCTACTTACCAGCTGATGGCCTGCAATATGACATTTGTAAGTGTGATAAATTACTTACATGCGCTGTTTAAATAGTGAGTCAATCACACACTTACATACCAGACTCCACATCCGCCTGCTGCATTTGAATATAAATACCGCTGCACCTCAAATACATAAATGGCGCCAGTTATAGCACTCTGATGATGCCGAACTGTGTATGTTGCTATAATTCTACATTCTGTGACTTATTTGTGAGGGATTCAAGTATTGGAAGTGTTTATCCAGTAATGCTGCTCTACTTTGTGTCTTTTTACAATAACTTCATTTTACTTTGAATGTAATGTATTTTTAATCACCTGTGTCAACTGCTAAAATGAATCATTAACAATACAAATAACTTAAATGTGTTTTGCTAGTTTTAAAATGTGATATTTTGACAAAATATGAAACAAGCACATTGAGCATGGTCTCCTTACCTTTGTAAGCTCAGCAGTTTGTACTAGTCTGTTTTTACTTCCTGCATACATCATCTGCTGCTCAGGTTTACATCCTGCAAAAAAAGAAAAAACTCTTACTGGCACCAGCAATGAATAATTGTGGTAAATACTGTTTCTTTGGGTCACTGGTTCCAATATTTGACACAGCTCTGTTCAAAAGTGTCAAATTTAAAAATACTTTATTTAGCACATGGTTTTATGATATGTAACAATACAACGTTTCAGGCCTGCTTCCGGCCCTTTTTCAAGGCCACTGGGCAATAAGGACTATAAAGAACATGTACCTTCAATAAATACAGCTATTTGTTTTATTTGCATACTTAAAGCTAGAATGGAAGAGGGAAAGTAAGTAAACAGAAAGTGAATATAAACTAGTGGGGGTATGTAATATCACTGGGCAAATTTTCCCAGGTGCAATACCCTATAGCAACCAATCAGAGATTTGCTTTAATTTTTTTATGTTCGGTGGACAGAAGAAAGCTAATTGCTATGAATGTGCTAGGGGTATCTGCACAGAGCACATTTGCTCAGCATAGGTAAACAAGCCTGACTAATCTCTGCATGACGTTACAGCATTAAAGGAGGCCAGATGCTATTTTTTAGAAATATATTTCTTTTTCCTTGTGTTACAATGGCTAATGAGAGCATGCAAAGCTATAAATAGAAGGAACTCAACAGAGAACTATAGTAGAAAGGAGATGGCACACTGAGCAAGAAAAAGAAAACATACAGATCCAGTAAGGAGCAAAGAGGTGGCAAAGACAAAGAAGAAAATACAGATGGAGCAAAGTTTATTTACAAATCTGGTTCATGTGGCTCATCGTGTACCGCCATATCAATCTGTTTAACTAGTTCATTATTTGTAATTTCTCCATTAAAATGAATGCTGGTACATATTGTGCACTGTGTGATATCACAACAAGTTTATTCAAACTGTAGATATTACAGGAGGTGTTAATAAATATTTACTTCATAAATTTAATTGCAAAGTAATGCATTTATGACATAATAATTAACACAATTTATGAATAGATGGCATACTTTTAATAACAACAACTGAGTTGAGTATTGTTTATACAAGTGAGCAAGCACTGCAGTCAATACCACAAGCCGTCCAGGCCTCAGATATATAAAAGATCTTTTGTTAAACCATACCAACAAGGACATCTGAAATTATCAAACAAGTTCTTAATTTGCAAATACAGGCTGGAGTACAAAAGGCCAGGGAGATGCAAAATCTTATTGATTTGTTTCAGTCACAACAAGCAGGTGAGGATTTTAGAAGAAAAGTAAAGTTAGCCACTTGGCCATGCGATGTTGGCTGCTGACATTCCTGACCACTCTTGGGTCTGAGATTTATTAGCCAAATTGGCAGGCTACCTAACCAATATCTGAGTTGATGAGTGATGTAGTTCTTTCCTGACGTGATCCAGCTGGTTGCCCATGATTGGCCCAATTCTGGGCATCACTAAGCAAATTTTAGTGCATATGGCCAGCAATCTTAAGGGGATACTGTCATGGGAAAAAAAATGTTTTTCAAAATGAATCAGTTAATAGTGCTGCTCCAGCAAAATTCTGCACTGAAATGCATTTCTCAAAAGAGCAAACAGATTTTTTATATTGAATTTTGAAATCTGACATGGGGCTAGACATATTTTCAATTTCCCAGCTGCCCCAAGTCATGTGACTTGTGCTCTGATAAACTTCAATCACTCTTTACTGCTGTACTGCAAGTTGGAGTGATGTCACCCCCCTCCCTTTTTCCCCCCAGCAGCCAAACAAAAGAACAATGGGAAGGTCACCAGATAGCAGCTCCCTAACACAATATAACAGCTTCCTGGTAGATCTAAGAACAACACTCAATAGGAAAAACCCATGTCCCACTGAGACACATTCAGTTACATTGAGAAGGAAAAACAGCAGCCTGCCAGAAAGCATTTCTCTCCTAAAGTGCAGGCACAAGTCACATGACCAGGGGCAGCTGGGAAATTGACAAAATGTCTAGCCCCATGTCAGATTTCAAAATTGAATATAAAAAAATCTGTTTGCTCTTTTGAGAAATGGATTTCAGTGCAGAATTCTGCTGGAGCAGCACTATTACCTGATTCATTTTGAATTTTTTTTTTCCCATGACAGTATCCCTTTAAGACAAAACACCATAAAGCCTAAATTTAAAACATAAAGCACATCATGACACGTTGGGCCTCATTTATCTATATTAGAATTTGTGTAATTTTAGAGGCTTTTTCTACTTCAAATAAACAAACAATTTTAAAAAAACGTGAATGTTACCTCATTAAAAGATATGAAAATAAAAACCCAAATTCAAATGTTGATAAATCAGCACCAAATTAGTAGAGCATAATACTAGAAATATTAAGACGAGCTGCATAAAAATAGATTGCACAATTGGATACTTACCCACTGGGCTGGAGAATATAAAGCAGAGTGGATAGGAGATCCTGCCATCTTCATGCACATACTTATAACTGTACACCAAGAACTTGAGTAGATGTCAAGGATCTAATACAATGTATCTGCCCATATTCTCATCTAGCACCTGACAAATATACTACATAATGATTTTATATAACTAGGAGCAGTCTAGACATAAGGCAATGATATACTTGATTAAGAAATCAAATATTGGGAGACAGACAAAGCAAAACAAGAAAAAAATGAAAGGTCACTTGTTCATCTTACTTAAAAAGTGCCCAATCTGAAAACATAACAATCATGTCCACACAGAACCCTAAGAGTAGCACCTACAGTATGGTATTATAAATAACAGGATTACCTATGCAGGTGCTACAGAATCCATCTTGCACTGGCCAGTCATGGAAGCCAAACAAGAACTTATTGTGTGATATGTCTTCCAATGATTCAGTAGGCTTTGCACACTAGTATATGCTCTTGCCAGAAAGCTCAGTTATGAATAAAAAAGCTTGATGGCACAACTGAGCATATAGCAGTTCCACCCCACTAAAGTGTTCTTTTTTTTATTTTTTACAACAACCACTATTGTACAGCCAGGTTAAGTTATTGTGCAAGTGTTCCTTATGGTGGAGCCTGAGACTGATGCAGCCAAACATAATAGCCCCCAACCAACTATGCAGTTCTGCATTTGGCCTGTCTGTATGGAGGAATTGCTGACTTTTATGGAGTCAGGTTGATGCAGCTCAGACGGTGGCAGGGAAACTATGTATGGAGGCTATTAGTTTAAAAATTATGGTGGGGCTTATTTCTGATTTAATAAATGCAAGATAAGGAAGGGTATCATGGAACACTCCTACACCACATAAGCTTGAAATATTGTATACATAATGTGCTAAATTTGTGTTAAATTTAAATATAAATAATATTTTTTTTATACCAATACATGCCATTATGATTACTTTGCCTACAACTATCCTGGGAAAAGAACTATGCCTACAAATTAATACAATTAATTATTGTCTCTTCTTGTATAGGGCTTATACAGTATACTATATAACTCAGAACCCTGGGTTCTCCCACCCATATAGCCAGAAAGGATATCTTGGTTGCCGTTCAGGCAGCTCGTTCTGTAGCTCATCAGGAGAAATATCCTATAAGAGAATTCATAAGGCAAACTGGTAATTATGTATTTGTAAGTTATATACACTAAACAGTTTTACGAATACTAAAAACTAATACCAATAATTGTGAACAGGCAACAGAAAAAAGATTTGCCCCTGTGTCATAGTTGCACATTGAAAACTAGAGCCTGGGATCAGCCATTTAACAGCAGGTGCAGGAGTGTAAGCTGCAGCTCAAAAAATATGTTTGGCCGAATAACTTCCAAATAACTGATTAAACATACAGTATAAATAGCTATAATAAAAATATTTTTTAGAGTTCAGTGGATTTTTTTAGGAGTGACTTTAACATGCTGGCCTCCAGCTACAAAGAATATGAGAGTTCCCACCTGATATTCTTCTTCTAATATCACCAGTTGCTTCTCTTTGTCTATCTTCACTGAAAACACATTAAAATATGAAAACTGGTCAGTTTTTTTTCTCTCCATGCCTGCAGCAATAAGTATTATTTTATGGAGGAATAATTTACCCTAGATTTATCTATATGCTCCTCTCTAGGTGCTTGCAGACTCAAACACTAAGTAATTTGTTACAGAGGGCATAGAGTGCAAAGCAGTCTAGAGTTCTCCCCAGAAAAAAAGAATGGTGGGGAAAAGAATGAGCCCCCCTTATTAGAGTTGTTTCTGTAGAAGCCGATAGGACTGTGTTCATCTGAAAATAAAGTGTGCAGTCCTACCGTCTTTAGAAAGAAACAATTGCAGGTAAAGTTGCTGCACCATGTTAGCCAGTAAAAATGTTACAGGGCAACGAAAGAAACAATATAACACGATCTGTGAAGAAAGGTGGCAGGGGAACTTAGTAAAAAGCTGATGAAGACTATAGGGCCGAAACATGTAGTGCTGGACATTCCTGAAATAAATCACATGATGATACTATAAGACATGTACAGAACTTCATGAGCAACCTCAAGTGCTTTTACAAAAGTAAAATGAAATAAGGTTGGGGAGGAGCAGGACAATTGCAGAGAAGATACTAGGGACCGAATACAGTGCCTAGTAACATATCACAAAAGAAAAGAAACAGCAAGAAGGAACAATGGTAAACAGCAAAAAGTGAGCAAAAAAAAAAATCACATTAGAAAAGTATTACCAACTACCAAGTTATGTGCCACAGTTGTAGCAGTATAAAGGAAATGTAGGTCTGGATGGAAAGACCAGATACAAAACAGTGTAGTGCTTAGGATAGGACACTGGAACCAGATGTAGTAGTATTGAAGTTACAACATTTAACAATCGTCAATATGCAATGAGGGTAATCCTGAGTTTAAACATAGGTCTGCTAGCAGGTGTTTGGCAACTATGCCTTATAATGACTATATATACTATATAACACAGATGAAACTTCAGAGTTCAAGTAGTAGGGAAAAATCGGATCACAATAGAAGCCTGTATTCAGGTGAAGTCAGTAACCAGGCAATAGGACTGGAAAGAAAAAGCCTTTAGCAGGATTCTATAGCAGCAGGCACCAGCTTGAGAATAGTGAAGACTAAGAAGGCAGACTTTAAAGGGGATTTGGAACTTACCCCAGAAAGAGCACAAAACAAAAGTTGTTTTGGTTCGGACTACATTCATTATATAGCACCATTATATAAACTAAGTAATAAAAATTAATGATGATCATGTATTTATTTTGGAAAGTCACTTACTCAGAATGGCTGCATTATTGGTTTCCTTCCGAAATCGGAATTTTCTTAACATCTCTTTAAGCTCTGGGTCCACGTCACACACCACTAAGGAATCTGACTGTAGAGGAGAATGAAGGTAAAGGTGTAGCTGCTTTACTAATAAAACAGCAAGGTTTCTTAGAACCAATTACATTACTACTCAAAATCCAGCTGGCTCCATCTGTATGAAGCACCTCTAATATTGAACCAAGCTCAATCAGGTCGTGACTAGGGCTGCCACCTGCCTGGATTTTGTACTGATTGGCGAGGCCGCGGGAACTCATATAATTCCATAAATACAGTAGATCCCAATATAAATATATAGATGTCTTTGTTTTATAGGTAAGTTCTGTAAGCTTTCACTTAAGTTACACAAGTTTCTAGACACACAAGGGCAGTTTTTGCAGAAGTTTTATAAATTGTGTAAGCTTTGCAGTAACTTCATATGTAATTTACGCTAATTGAAATTGGACATACAGGCGCAGATTTATCACGGGTTGAATTTCGAGGGTTTTTTAATTCGACCCTCAAAGTATAATCCTTCGAATATCGAATTCGAAGGATTTTAGCGCAAAACGTTCGATCGAACGGTCGAATAAAAATCGTCCGATCGAACGATAAAATCCTTCGAACGATTTTAAGCATTCTATCAAAGGATTTTTATTTGACCCAAAAAACCTGTGCTATGGAAGGTCTCCATAGGCTAACATTGGACTTCGGTAGGTTTAAAGTGGCGAAGTATGAAGTCAAAGTTTTTTTTAAAGAGACAGTACTTCGATTATCGAATGGTCGAACGATTTTTACTTCGAATCATTCGATCAAATTTGACCAATTCGATGGTCGAAGTACCCAAAAAAATACTTCGAAATTCGAATTTTTTTTATTCGAATTATTCACTCGAGCTTAGTAAATCTGCCACACAGTGTAAGCAGCAAATATTTGCCTTTGTGTTACACCTTTCTAAAAATAATGCCAGATAAATTCCAGCTTCACTACATCTTTCCTGGTGGGACGTAAAAGCTGTGATTGGCTACACACATTCAAATGTGCTTTTGGGAAATTATGGGGTGGGAATGTTGGGCAGTGGGGAAACCAGGTATTAGCTAGAGATGAGCTATGGCTTCTCCACTACAGTTAACAATATGTTCATCCTAATTATACAGTACTGTGAATGAGGCACAAACAGTGTCGGACTGGCCCACCAGGATACCAGGAAAACTCCCGGTGGGCCCAGGTGTCAGTGGTCCTTCATGCTGCTAAACTTTTGGCCTTATTCATGGCCATTCCCTATTTCTTTGAGAACAAAGAGTCTAAATATATGGAATAATTGATTATAGTATAAAGAGAACAGACTAGGAGAATAGAGGTTGATTAAGGAGATGCAGAATATTAGTACGGAGAGTGGGACCCTCATCTAAGGTTTTATGGTGGGCCCCTGGTCTAAGGTTTTTGGGTGGGCCCCTGGTGTCCCAGTCCGACACTGGGCACAAAATTCTCTTGAAATTAAGTTGTTTTTAAATATATCAAAACACTGTCTTTGCATGAGCTTTATAATTTTGCCATAAATATACTTCCTGATGGCTTTACATTACCTATATAATCCCCAAGTACCTCTATTGGGGTTGCCAAATTTGTGCAGCAGTAGTCTGTTAGCATAAAATACTTTGAGAAGGGACAGTGAGGTTGGCAAAAGAGTTAAGTTTAGGTACTTTAAGTAACAATAACAAGTTACAAAGTTACAAAGTAACAATTACTTACAAAAGCAGCCCTATCAGTAAAAAAAATGATCTGCATGACCTATAGTTAACTTTTAATGCACATTCATATTTTGAAAAGTTTGCTTTTTGTGACAGTATCACTTGACGGCCATTTTATTGCAGTAGTTCTTCATGAGAGTACTGCAGTCATCTCACCACCGGTTGGTGGACTGGACAGTTTTCTATTTTAACTGAAAAAGGAATGAATCCAATACAAAGCATCAGAGAAAATAGTTACATTTGAGTTGTGAAGGAAAATCTAACATGCAACAAATCCCATATAATTATTGATTTAAACTGGTTTTAACTACATTTAGTTGCAGTGCAATATCACAGCACATAAGGACAACTGTGTAACAAGAAAATCTCAGTTAACTGAGTTAACAGTTGTGAGTGTTTGGGTAGTATGAACAACTCCATGCTGTATATCCTAATTCCAGAAAATGTAGTTTGCATTGAATAAATTACATTTTTTTTTTACAGGACCCATATTTACTGCTTTATGTTTCTGTTATCTCCACTAGTATCCCTAATATTTTAATCTTCTTGTGGTGCAAGTCAGCTTACAATGTACTGTACACAATAATAAATGCAATTGAATCTATTAAAACAATTTAATTCTGCTTGATTTTTTTAACATTTGCACTGCAGGAAAATTTAGTAGGGTACAGTTCTTATTTGCACAATGTGCTAATGCAGTGTTGATTAAGCAGATAATGAATATAGTAGTTCCTATCAGTTGTTTCTGCTCATGTGACTTATGCTGCTTGAATTTTGAATAAATGTAGATGTAGTAGTATATATATTTACCGTGCACCTGGGTTAACATAAGAAATGGAGTGCTGTTCTCTACTACAATCAGGGGCGCTTCTCCAATGAGGCGAGTTGAGGCTGTCGCCTCAGTCGCACTCGCAGGTCTTATGAATGCTGTGAATTTTAATAGCAAGAGACCGATGTTCCGGCTAGTAAGTAATAGCCGAAACATCAGTCTCCTGCTATTAAAATTCACAGCATTCATAAGACCTGCAAGTGCAACTCTTCCTCTATATTTATTCACAATTCAAGTTTCAGAGTTTGTTAACCCAGGTGCATGTGGACTTGTGTTACATGAGTCTGAGTTTGAAAGCACAGATGAGTTATATCTTACCATTCTGAAGGGTGTCTCCTCGGTGGCAAGGTTCTTGTTGAGTAGTCTTGTACCCCTACCTAAAATGACAGCAGGATGTAAAGCTGCCGAAGCCAGGGAGGGGGAAAGAGAAAGGAAAGGAGGAGGGGGAGTTGGTTAGTCCGTTTGGTGTAGAATAAGCACTCGGCAGAAGGACTAAATGCTCACAAGCTGTTCCATCATCACATCCTGTTATGAAAGTGCAATGTGAACATTTTGTTATTTAGCTGACAAAGGAAAGACACCAGAGCTTATTGTCTGCAGACACACAATAAACTCAGTGCAGGATCTATTTGGAAGGAAACTTTCACCTTTTTATCAAAAACTGCTAAACTAAAATAGTCTATGTTAAATTCAGTCTGTGCACTGTGCCTTGTGAAATGGCAGCCTCACCACAAATATGCAGGGAAAAGAGTTTATTGTAAAAAATACAGTCAGAATGCATGTTCACGTAGAATAAAGATCATCGAATACAAAGAATCTTGGCAGTAGCTGTAACAATGACTTGTTTTAGCCAGGCCTGTTTTGTGTCTGGATTTGCACATCATTGCCAGCTATGGAGGTGAGAGTAATTTGTCACAGTTACACTGAACCTCCTATGGCCCACCAGAAAATCTGATATTTGGGACCCACTGCAGCTCAAGAAATAATGAAAACTATGGATTGTATGTGATTAAAATAATGTATGTAAAAGTAT
Source organism: Xenopus laevis (assembly GCF_017654675.1). Classification (NCBI taxonomy): domain Eukaryota; kingdom Metazoa; phylum Chordata; class Amphibia; order Anura; family Pipidae; genus Xenopus; species Xenopus laevis. The sequence goes on from NC_054385.1 coordinate 72,580,778, forward strand.
ATTCAGCATAAGTCCAACTCCATGAACTCATGTTAACTTTAAATCTTTTATCATGCACATAAAATGCAGTGAGACAAATTTATGGAGTGTTTAGAACACTGCACGGCCTCTCTTTTAATTCATGTGTGTCTCCTAAAAAATAGCTGAGAACTTTAAATTATTTTCTTTTATTGATTGATCTGAAGATATGTTTTTGGTATTCCTTCAAAACCTGCAGTGCCAATCAAGGTCACTTAAAAAATAGTTGGTATACTATTATAGGGTTGCAAGGGTATTAATAAATAAAAACAGCGCAAGAAAGTAAAGCTGGGGACTTGGAGTATATTAAAGTCATCACTAAAGTGCAGTTCAAATATCAAACCATGGTTTGGGATGGGAGTGGAGTCACAAAAACGGCCCAATAAAATCTAGTCTTGCAAAGGATATGTAAAGCATAAAACCTCCTGAGTGCAGGTTGCTGTAGATAGAATGCTTGGAGGGTCCTGTATTCATTTTACAGAAACATTTTCAAGATAAACTGGGACTTATTTCTAAGATAATAGTTCTAAATGTTAGCAGTGTACGTAAAATTAACAATCGATAATCTCACATATTACCCATATTTTTCTTTTTACAGAGCCTAAAACAATATCTATATTTAAGGATTTATAAAGCTATTTCCCAAATTGTTAAGCCTCTGATTAACTTGCATAATTCATTTTTGGGGGTTAACAATTTGGTGAGATATTTGAGCTGGATTTTGCTGCAGGTCTCTAATAAATCTGTCAATTGGCTAAACACATTCTTGACTATCTAGAAAATATTGAACTTCCAGAAAACCATCTTCAGTTCACTATTTAGTGACTTTCCACTAATTGGCTGCTAAAAGCAACAGCAATGGTGCAATTCAGTACTAATTTAATAAAAGAGCCCAACTGTACTCTTATATTAGTGTTTAAAAGTGTAAAATTGCATGTTCTAAACATTAAAAACAAAAATATAAAAATCTTAGCGTACGTATTGAGCTGTTGCTTTTGCTGCATGTAGAGAATTTTCCTATTAAATTCACCCAAGGCATTAAGATGTATGTCCGCTCACTCACATATGTACAAAAGCAAATAAGCAGAAAATGAATGGTCTGTGACCACAATATTTCTGTTTATAGGAAAAATTCAAATGAAAAAAGGAAATGCATGATCTTTGTTCCATAGTGATGTGTTTTATTTCAAGTGCCATTGCTAACGGCAGGCCCAAATGTACCAAAATCACTCAAAATTTGTATTGATGGAAACACCATAAAGTAAGTTACTGGAGCTTTTAGCTCCTGTTGTGACTGAGATGCAAACCTTACTTTTATGAGCCCAGTGGAGCCAGCTAATGGCACAATGTAATCCTATACCTTACAGCTCATTTTGTTTAAAGAGGAACTATACTCCTGAACATGCAGGTCTCTATAAACATATATTTCAAACAACATACAAACACCATTTTCATGAAAATATACTTAATAGTATGTCCCATTGGGCAATCCTCAATAGAAAATTGCCAAAACAAAAGTTCTGTTTTTTACTCCCACACTTCTTGCTGTTACAGTTAGAGCTGCATTAGGTGATCTCTGATGGATGTCACAGACCTTTACAAAATGGTGGCTCAAGTGAGAAGATTTAGAAGGTAAATATTTACTGATACATATATGCCATGTTAGTAAGATTCTTTAAAATGGTTGCTTATTATGATATAAATTATCAGTTAGTTAAGTATTTATTCTGAAGGTGCAGTGTGTTAAAGGGATCTGTCACCCAGACATAAAAAGCTGCATAATAAATTTCAAAATAAAATCATTTTGAAATAAAACATGAAAACCAAATTCTTTTTTAATAAACACATCCATACCCAAGGTACTTAAAAATCTCAACTGTCAGTCATTAATTGCCAGCCTGTCCCATGCCTTAGGCATAGAGGTTGGGCAGATAATTACTTTGACTTTCACTCCAGAACTTCCCTGCACTCCTTACGTACCCCCTCCCAACTCACCATCTAATTTTGGCTTTAAACCAGCCAAAACCAAAGCTGGAATAGTAATTTGTGTTCCACCTTTTCTGGAAAAAAAAGGTTATTGTCTTTTTAGTTGAAGGGACTTTAACTTTTAATAAAGTAAAATGAACACAGTACAGGTATGGGGTCAGTTATCCGTAAACCCGTTATTTAGAAAGCTCGAAATTACAGAAAGGCCATCTCCCATAGACTCCATTGTATCCAACTTTTTAAAAATAATTTCCTTTTTATCTGTAAGAATAAAACAGTATCTTGCATTTGACCCAAACTAAGATATAATTAATCCTTATTGAAAGCAAAACCAGCCTATTGGTTTTATTTAATATTTGTATGATTTTCTAGTAGACTTAAGGTATGAAGATCCAAATAACGGAAAGATGTGTTATAAAGCATTCTGGATAACGGGTTCCATACCTGTAGTACTTTTCAAATTAAGTACTACACAATTTGATATATAATGACACAATGCTTCTTTTTATTTTCAAACAGATTAAACTCTTATCTGGTCATCAGGTTCAGTGCTGATCAAGAGTTGAGCAGTGTGAAGTCAGGAACAGTCAGGGCTAAGGGGATTTTAGTGCTACTCTGCAAGTCCCTGCTCTTAATAGCAAATTTGTATAAAATTCATCATACTGGCAGTACTACTTGACTGCTCCTGCCTTAACAGCCCAGTATCTTGCATTAGAACTGAACACAATGATAGAATAAAAACTTATTCTGGTTGCAAACATAATGTTAATTACTTTCACATTTCAACATCCTAATTCTTGTGAGCAAGCGTGGGAGGGTCAAAAGGAAAACCACATGCACACCTGGTCTCTCTGAATTAGTCATACCCAGTACTGTTAATTATAGAAGGACAGAAGATCCACCACAACTAAAGTAAAGAAAACTCTAGCACATGGGTTTATCTCAGTTCTGCATCTAACCCAGGGGCCCCCAACCTTTTTTTACCCGTGAGCCACATTCAAGTGTAAAATAATGTTGGAGAGCAACATAAGCATGCAAAAAGTCCCTTGGGTGACAAATAAAGGCTGTGATTGGGTATTGGCAGCTACTATGTGGACTTGCAAAGCAACAGGAGGCTCTGTTTGGCAGTAGACATGGTTTTTATGCAACTAAATCTTGCCTTTAATGCAAGAATTAAAAAGCAAGCACCTGCTTTGAGGCCACTGGGAGCAACATCCAAGAGGTCGGAGAACAACATGTTGCTCACGAGCCACTGGTTGGGGATCACTGATCTAACCCATGTGCTGGAGTTTTCTGTACAAGCATCATTTTTACTGGCCAGGCCAGTAAAATACCAGCCAGGTGGCAACCCTAAGGACAGCATACCTCCCAACATTTTGGAAGTAAAAAGTTCACACGTAGCGTGGTGACATTTTTTGACCACGCCCATGTGTGGCCACACCCCCTAATTACCATGTTCATTTTACAAAATTTAGCAGGTTATGAAAGTTTGAAAATATTTCTCCTTATCCTAACTGTTACAATTACTTATTTTCTTATCTCAAAATTGTTACAAAGCATCTTATTTGCACCTGTTAGGTGTTCTGGGCTCTCTTCCAAAAGCCAATTAAGTTAGAAACGTTGTTTCTTTTTTTCTGGCTGTTCAGTGCAGAGAAAATAGGGACTTTCCAGTACAAATGAGGGACTGCAGGTTGAGCTGTCAAAAGAGGGACTGCCCCTCCGAAAAAGGGACAGTTGGGAGGTATGACAGGATTGGAACTATGTTGGACTCAATGCAGCCCCCACAAACAAGATTACTGGATGAGGTGGAGGAAAGGGTTGGGAGTTAAGTAAAGATCATAAATTCACTCTCCAGCTCTGAAGAGCATTATTTCCACCATGTTGCTTCTCCTGAAGTGGCACCTGGAAACCGTTCCCTCGTGACGTATTCCCCTCTGCCTGTCCCATTTGGGCTTTACAATCAATTTTGTCCTATATACCTCACTTCCACAAATTGGTACAGCACTTTTCCCGCTTTACAACTCTAAGATTCTATTTCTTAAATGACTTATTCACACAACACCAGTGCTGAGCCTGTAACCAATTGCTTTGGTCCGGTATGATTTTCTTTGACATAACATTGATATGTTTTTAATATCGTGTAGAAAACAAGCGAATATGCTGTTAATAAGGAAGCAATTTCAGCTAAAGTGTTTATTAGCTTTACTGTTTCAGTCCCCGTTATTATTGTACGGCTCCCTGATTCTAGACATTAACGCCAGGCCCACCTCCCGCATTGTCTCTAAGCTGTCAGTTACACAAGCTCAGCCAATCATAATACACTTCCTAGGCGTGGCACTGAAGCTCAGTCGCGCTTCAAGTCAATCTTTTTTTTGTTCTTAGCCAATCGACGCTGGTAGGCGTATCTTCTTTGAACGTGGTTGCGTAGGGACTACGCAGGACGTAACGTGCGACGTGCTGGCGGCTGTGGTTGCTTGTGTGGCTCCCCGGGGGAGACTGGCAACGATTGAAGCGGGAGGTGAGAAATGTGATTAGGTTCCGGGAGTGTTCTGAAGGCTTGGCGTGACTGCCAGCATAAATAGGGCTCTGCTGTACGTTTCAATTGTCACCAAGCAATCGTATGGTATAACGACATCAGAGGTGGAATGTTAAGACAAGAGTATTGGGGTAGTAGGCACGGGCTTAGTTACTTCGTAACCAAGAAATGATCCGAGCAACAAGAGGAGTAATCGCGTAGATATTGCAGCAACTATATAGGGCGCTAGACTGGGGCTGATAACATTATTGGAGACCTGACGCAAATTCAGTATGGTCCATAGAAAAGACAGCGCTACAATCAAATAAGTGGGGGTTGAGGAATGAGCTGCCTTTTAATCCTCTTCTTTTATGTGGTTCTGACTCATGAAATAATGTACCAGAATTCATAGGGAATAAGATTTGTTCATCAGATGCCTTCGGCTACATCGGAGTCTGAATTAGTAGCGCAAAGAACCAACCACATCTTGCTTTGAATAGTATTTACACTTGTCAATTATTTTAATACCATTGAACATATTTTATTACACTCTCTATTATCGGGGCTTTTCTCCAACACTTGTAATCTTTGATGCTTCCAGTGAGTGTAATTTGCATTCTGCAGCCTGACTTTCTTAGAGACCATCTGAGTCTTCTTCCTTCTGTGCAACAAACCGGCACATCAGAAACTATACATATTACAGAAGGAGCTGCATGATGGACAAGTCATATGACTGTGAATGTATGTTTAATTATAACTTCCAGCTGTTGGGAAATTGTTAAATGTCCCTAATTGTAGGACGCCAGGCTTGTAATATGTCAAAGCAGGGAGCTTGGTGTCATGTACATTTATAGAATCATTTGGTTACCAGCCTAAAATAATCCTCCGTTATGTTGTTTGTATATTAAACAGCCAAACAATATGACCGTTCCTATTTGTGTATTCACGCATTGCATACACATTTTTTTTTGACTTGAGTATTGCATACCAAATGGGAAAGGTGGATGGAGTCTAAGCATAGATTTTAAAGTGAGCGGAGTTCAATAAAAGTTCTTGTGGAAATTATATATAGAATTGTTATTAAAATACACATGTGAAGCATAAAACGACACCAAGATGTGTTTATGGTTAACCTTGGTGATTGACTTTAAACAAATTATTCTTGCTACTCAAGGTTCATTTCCCTACATGTTATTTTCTTGTGTAGCCTGTCTAGAATGGAAGTTTCTGCGTTATCTGGAAGTATTTGTATTTTTACCTATTGTACAGTCCTACAAAATAAATTGACATCCTCAGAAGAGGCTACTAACAATCAATATGATCAGTTAGGAGAGTGCAGTACATATCCTATTACCAATACTTTAGTAGCCAGACTTTATAATAGTTCATATGATCATTAGTATCTTTACAGAAGTGAGTCTTTTTTTTCCTGTAGGTGTATATTTTAATGATATTGTCTATTCTTGCAGTGATATTGGAAGAGGAGCCTTGTAGAAGACAAATTTCAACCCATGTGACATCTTTTGTTTACCTAACGGTGCACCGCAGCAATAAAGGGTCACACGCCATGTGATAGATTTCCTTTATTCCCAGGTGAACCTTTGCTCACCTTCTCCCTACTTTCTCCCTGCATACAACATGAAATTCCGTGATCAGGTGAGCACATTGTCTGACTGGTTTAAGGGCTGGAACGAATGTGAACAAACAGTGGCCCTTCTATCTTTACTTAAGAGGATCACCAGGACCCAGGCACGCTTCCTGCAACTGTGTTTGGAGCACTCTTTATCAGACTGTACGGAGGTACACATCCTTGAGACAGAGGCCAACAGTGCAGGTAAGGGACCCTAATATCTGTGCAACACAGTTTGCCCACAGCTCTATGCTTACTTTTGGTAGGTTGGCACATATATTTAAGGTCCATATGGGGTCCTGATTCTCGCCTTCCTACCAGTCATTCTTGCTCACCAAGCGGTACCATCTCTATGTTTTCTAGAAGCATAACGCAGGGCTTCCACTAGCAAAGAATGCTACCAGGCTTGCTGCATCATGACAATGCTCCTTGTCCATTCAGAAAAGGATGCCATCTGGGAAAGTGCATCTGTAGGGAAGGATGGCATTGGGCACACTGTATATGCTGCATGATGAAAATGTATAAGGGGAGAAATGGCACCAAGGACACTATTGCCAAGATTCACTTTCTACATTTTCTCCAGGGAACAATCGCATCAATTGCACTGCATCTCTGACCTGCACCATCTAGAGGTTCGATAAGGAATGTTGGCACCATTCATGGTTTATTGCTATGCTATGCATATTCTTTAGGGTACGGTAGGATTAGTCACACTGCACCACAAGCCCACTGCATTATCAAGCTGGACATCAACAATGCAAGTATGGAACCGGGGTAGTTAATCACAAAGCTATACATTTTACTAAGAGAATGAGTCTGTGTTTTCACCAGTCACACTGCATCACTAATTGGTACTAAAGATATGACCAGATAAGTTATATCAGCAAGCCGTTGGCAGTCTCATCTTAAGGGCTAGTCCACACGGGGAGATAGCGACGCGTTTGCGGTCGCGGCGACAAAGCGCCGCGACAGTCGCCGCGACCGGCGCAGGCGACAGTTTTGTATGGGCGCCTATGTAAAAACGCCTGTGCTAACCACACGAGGCGATGCGCTTTTCAACAGTCGCCTGAAAAAGCCTGGCGAGGCATTTTCAGGCGACTGTTGAAAAGCGCATCGCCTCGTGTGGTTAGCACAGGCGTTTTTACATAGGCGCCCATACAAAACTGTCGCGGCGCTTTGTCGCCGCGACCGCAAACGCGTCGCTATCTCCCCGTGTGGAATAGCCCTAAGGGTTGAGAATAGCACAGTAAATGCTACGGAAGCAAGTGAAGCGATCCATATTTTCTATAAGGAATGCTTACCCCTTGCATTGTTTGTTGCCAGGCAACATTATATACATGGAGCTTAGGGAAGGGTAATGTCAAGTACATTGCCCCATCAAACATTTAATTTCAACTAAGTTTCGGAGAGGATGATAATGGTCAACTAATGACTAGACATTTTCAACCCTAGCATTTAGAATTTACTACTTGGTTTGTTTTCTCTAGCTTTTACTAAGATTGCATCTTAAGACTTGCCAAGGTCTCCAAACTTAGAACACATGTTTTATTAACTTTAATGGGCTGTATATGCCTATATACACCTTTGTTCAACGTGAGTGCAATAAATAGACTTTGCATATTCTGCCTGTTCTTTTAACTAAACTTTTTTCCTGTTTGTTCTATTATAAAGCAGTAATCTTTTAGTGTCAGCCTTTGCCCTGTTTAGTGCAAAAAAAAGAAGAAGAAAAAGTTGGAGAGCAACATAGTCACCTGGATGTGCCAAATATAGGTTCTGACTGGCTGCTTTGAGGCCATTGGGAGCAACATCGAAGGGGTTGGTGAGCAACATGTTGCTCGCAAGTCACTGGTTGGGGATCACTGCCTATGTGTGTATGTACTTTTAATCCATTAACAAGGACCAGGCCTTAGCTGGTATAATTACACATTCCCTTGAGTTGGCACATGAGAAATTGGCACACAGAGAGAGAAAATGTGTTTCTCTAAAATAGTTAAAAATACAAGGGGGGGTGGATTTTTGAAGTTATGTTTGGAAAGCTGGAAAAACTATCACTTTATTTTCTCTCTCTTGTTTGTGTCCCCCATCTCTTTTACCACTGTTTTTGTTTGGGCTTTCTTGATGAAGCTTGTTTGCTTTACACAAATAATCAGATGATTTCAAATATGAGTGTTTTTGAGCCTAGGATTTGAGTTGTGTTCACCTCGTTACCAACAAGCATATATGCACACAGGGTATTTCAGTTGACTTTTTGTTATTTATGGATGGCAGCTGTCCTCTCCCTCCTGGGATTTCTATATCTTTTGTTATGCTTCTTGGTGTTTCCTAGAAGTAGTGAAACAGAAAACATGGTGTACTCAGATGACCATGGCAAATCAGTGTTTCAAGTATAGGTAAAGGCAGCTCTGCTGTCTCTCAATGGAGTGCCAGAGGGTCAGAATGTTGCAGCATTGCTAGAAATTTGGAGCATTATTCTATACACCTCAACCCTAAAAGGCAGATTGAGAATAGATATATACATTTTTAAACATTACTGCATTATACAATGAATGGCTTTTTGACTCCAGTATGTTTCTGCGTAAGAACTAAAACTATCATATTCTACACAGATCTGCTATGTAAACTTGTGCCGTATAGTTCAGTTTCATTTTTCAATGACTACACAGTAGTTTATATTTAAAAACTATAATAGTGCTTCTGAAGTAAGCACAAAGGGGTACTGGTATTTGGGACTCCCCAAGCTCCAGCTTTTTAAGTAATTAAATAACTTTTTATTAACATGTATTTATATAGTGCCAACATATTGCATAGCACTGTAAAGTAAATGTGATTATACAACTAAATCACATACATATACATAGAACATATTGAGTTACATACATCACAATCAATACAGGTACAAAAGGTGAGGAAGGCCCTATGCCTTTGAGGCCAAAGTGCACCGTATTGACTTGAGTGGCAGTAGCCTGTAAGCACTTCTGTGTGCTATTACCATAATTGTGCATTATAACTGAATGCATACAAAACCCTTAAATTTTTTTGTTACTGGCCTTTTAATCCTACATTTCGAATTTACTTACCAAAAACAACAAATATTATTCTTGCACAAGGTGTAGCAGCAGCTATATCACATTTACCTAGCTCTCTCTCTCTTTTATACGGGGTCACTATCACACCAGCTTTGGTTTCATACATGATATTCACAGAAATGTCCCTGTCTGCATTGCCAATTAATAGGGTAGAACCCCACTTGGAGATCTATAAAAATGGGAAAAATATCCAGTGTGATTTTTGTTAGATACAAACCTATTTATACTGCATTTAGCTCCTTCAATTTTTTTTTCAGTTCTGGTTAGGACAGCTCATGTTTTATGTTTTTTAATTTCTTTCCTTTTTTCTTATTTCTGGTAAAAAAAAAACACAACTCTTTCCATCTTTAATATGATAAAGATTCAGATATGAAAATGTATATTTCGGCTATAGCCAGGCGATACAATTGCATATTCTCTGCAAACAGATTATCTGTTACCCTGCTGTTCCTCGTGTCTTTTGAACTGTGGGCAGATTTCGGTGCAAAATGCATTTTGCGGCCAAAATTCACCACATCTGCCAGCACCCGAGCAGATACAATGCTTTTGGGTACAGGCAGTACAGGAGCGAAGAAGAAGCTGGAGAGAAATGCCGTCTGAGAACCTGTCATTTGGCTTTAGCCTAAAGGTGTGTGGCTTGTTATCCAGAATGCTCGGGAACTGGGGTTTTCCAGATAAGGGATCTTTCTGTAATTATAATCTGTACACCTTAAGTATGATAAAATCAGTTAACCATTAAATAAATCCATTGGGATTGTTTGCCACCAATATGGTTTTGTTTTCTTAGTTGGAATGAAGTACAAGAGGGTATTCATCCAAAAATTTGTTTGTGTATGGGGGGTGGAGTAAAGTGACTTAGAATTGCCTTTTTTTTTTATTATGTACTCTGAAAATATTTAAATGTAATTGCAATTGGAAGCAGTATGTTTCTGAGCTCTAGTTTCTTTATTGGGGGTAGAGATACACAACATGTTTCGGGCGCCGCCCGAAACATGTTCTGTATCTCTACCCCCAATAAAGAAACTATTGCAGTCCAGTTGCTGCTTTGGATGTGTCCCACACCTTCATATTTTCTACAGTTTGACTAAACTGGGATATCAAGCACAGGATACCCCGTGGGAAAATCTGACTAAGAGAGTAGGTGAGCTCCACGTGTATTCTCATTAGCATGTTCTGAGCTCTGCATTTACTAGTGGTTCTGACTCAGTCAAGGGCTTTTAATAAACTTCTGCTGCATTGTTTCAGGACAACTGATGCACAAAATTGCTCTTAATAAAGTTATAAACGGCTCTTGTGGGCAGGGCCCTCTTTACCTCTTCTATTGGTCATTGATGTATTTTCTGTATGTTTGATATACGCACACGTTTATTGTACAGTGCTGAGGAATGTGTTTGTGTTTTATAAATGTTGATAACAAGAAATAAAACCACACAAAATTTTAACAAATGTACACTGGACATTTGCTTCAAATTACATTTTGTTTTTAACCTTAAAGCACATGAAAATGCATTTTCCTGTACATTAAAAATGTTACAGTGATATTCATTGTGGCACAAGCCTGTTCAGCTCGTGCATAAATAGTTTCTGAGGCCATACACAAACCTGCACTTTGTGATTCCAATAAGCCTGCAAATTGCTTGCGTGTTTTCTAGTTTGTGGTTCCCATGCTGTTTAGGGTATGTCTCCATAACCCCCCGTATAATGTGAAATGACTAGCATAACCAATTAAACCAATTTTTAGTTTGCCATGCTGGTTCTACAATGCACAACTCTGTTTTGGGTCCCCTGAGAAGAATTTAGAAGCACTGGTTTATATAATACCATATGTTGCAGAGCTGTAAACTGCTTACGCCACAATACAAACAATGAAACAAGGAGAACCAATCCTCTTACACTGCAACAAACACAAGTATGAGATGTTAATGCTGCTTAGTTTTCCCAGTTACGTCTGCTGACATCCAACCAGGTCCACGCTACCATCTGTACATACTGAACAAATATCTGGGAACATCCTTTTGGCAGTTGAATGTATACAAGTACGAATACATTAATCCGTTGAAACGTTTACTGGGCCACACTCTGAATATGATTGTTTGGGTGACTGCTGAGCAATTGGCTCAGGGCCTGTACTTCCAAAATCATTCACCAATTTGGCCAGCAAGCTTCTTACTTACTGTACAGGGAATATGTAGGCATAGTGCACATTTCTAATATTGCATTCAGCCTTTAAAGGAAAACTATACCCCCAAAGTGAACACTTAAGCAACAGATAGTTCATATCATATTAAGTGGCATATTAAAGAATCTTACCAAACTGGAATATATATTTAAGTAAATATTGCCCTTTTACATCTCTTGCCTTGAGACACCATTTCGTGATGGTCTGTGTGCTGCCTCAGAGATCACCTGACCAGAAATACTTCAACTCTAACTGTAACAGGAAGAAGTGAGGAAGCAAAAGACACAACTCTGTCTGTTAATTGGCTCATGTGACCTAACATGTATGGTTTGTTGGTATGTTTGAGAGTACAGTGAATCCTACAATCCCAGGGGGCTGTCCTTATTTTTTAAAATGGCAATTTTCTATTTATGATTACTCAATGGCACATACTAATAGAAAAGTATATTATTATGAAAATGGTTTATTTACATGAAGCAGGGTTTTACATATGAGCTGTTTTATGCAATATCTTTTTATAGAGACCTACATTGTTTGGGGGGGTATAGTTTTCCTTTAAGAAGAATGTAGAGTGAATGTTCAAAATACATACTCTGTTCCATTCATTAAATGACCATTCTACCCTTATTTTTTATTTTCCTTTTTGTATTTGTCTAGTGATAATATTAAGAGGTGTAAGTATTTTCTCTTTTTAGTATATCATGGAATGGCTAATTCTAAGCAACTTTTCAATTGGAATCTTTGAATTTTTTGCTGCCTTCTGGCTCTTTCCAGCTCTTTCAAATGGGACTCACTGACCCCATCTAAAAAGCAAATGCTCTCTAAGGCTACAAATGTATTGTTGTTGCTACTTTTTATTACTCCTCTTTCTATTCAGACCCTCTCCTATTCATATTCCAGTCTCTTATTCAAATCAGGGCGTGGCTGCTAGGCTATTTTGGACCACAGCAACCAGATTTCTGAAATTGAAAATGAGAGCTACTGAATAAAAAGCTAAATAGTTAAAAAAGAAAAGTAGCTCTCCTACCTCCCCCATTGAAAAATTACAAAAAAAACCTGTTAAATAACTAGAAAAAACATAAATAATAAAAAATTAAAACCAACTGCAGATTATTTTAGAATATCGCTCTACATTATGCTAAAAGTTTATTTAAAGGTGAACAGTCACTTTCATTGACATTGAACTTTTAATTCATATGTTGTACCTTATTTGCTGTGCAATACAGGCCACAAATATTTATTTGTTTATAGGTTCCTTATAACGTGTGCTTAATCTTCACTTGCAACTGTCTGTTCATTTTTTGCTACTAGACCTTTTCCCATTCCATGAAAACATTAATCCATGTTTCCTGCAAAACCGTTTTATTAGGTTTATTTAATATGTAAATATTTTTTAGCAAACGTATGATGATGCAAATTATGGAAAGATTCCTTAAATGAAAAACCCTAGGTCCCAAGCATTCCAATTAATAGATCCTGTACCTGTATATTGTATACTCTTTCATTATACAAAGTTGTATATTTGTGTTTACATAACCTTTAATGTTAGCGATTAGAAATGATTAATAAAAACATCTTTTTCTCTGTAGCTCTCATCAGCCAGTGGCATCAAGAGTCCAAAGAGAAGGTGATTTCTCTACTTCTTTCTCACTTGCCACTATTGCAGCCCCGGAATACAGAAGCCAAATGCGAGTATATGAAACTGCTGCAAAAAGTTCTGGCTTACACTACTGAGAGCAATTTGTACATAGAAGAGAGTCGCCAGTTACTATCCTATGCACTTATTCATCCTGCGACTACCCTTGAAGACCGAAACTCGCTGGCTTTATGGCTCAACCATCTGGAAGAACGATTCTCTACAGGCTACAGCCGTCATGGAAGAATCGAAACACCTTCTGCACATTTACGGCAGGATTCAGATGAGTGGCAGCCTCCAGTGGATCCTGGTATTGGGGAGGCAAGTCTCAGTTGGCAGGATAAACCACCGCGTGAAAATGGCATGATGCCCTATCATTCTTCTAACCTAGTGCCCTCAGGCATTCAAAATATGGGGAGCAACACAGGCAAGTAATGAGCATCCTGTGCACAAAGTTAGCTTTTTTTTTTTTTTAATACTTGGTAACACCAATAAGTAAAACTCTTTTAAAGGAATGACAATATAACTTACTGTTGCACTGCACTGGTAAAACTGGTGTGTTTTCTTCAGAAACTCTACAATAGTTTATATAACAAAGCTGCTGTGTAGCCATGGGGGCAGCCATTCAATGCTGAAAAAGGAGGAAAGGCACAGGATACACATCAAATAACAGATAAGCTCTGTAGTATACAATGGGATTCTTCAGAACTTATCTACTGTGTATCCTGTGCTTGAACGGCTGCCCCCATGGCTACCCAGCAGCTGGTTTATATAAACTATAGTAGTGTTTCTGAAGCAAATACATGAGTGTTACCAGTGCAGGGCAACAGTACGTTATTTTGTCATTCATTAAAAACACTTTCATGTTTGGTATTACTGTTCCTTTAAGAAGGGAAATGCTTTTATGTAAAAAGAATGTGATTAGCATGTTACTGGCAAGGAGACAGACTGTTTAAACTGTTACAAACTCTGTTGTATGGTTTCCAAGTAGACTGCTCTTTCGATCAAGCTCTTTATGAAACAGTAGTGAAAATGTCTATCAAGTTCATGTAGTCCAACGCTTGCCTAACTTAAGCTACAGTTGATGAGCAGAAGGACATTTACTTAAAGGACCAGTAACATGAAAAAAAATGTTTTTCAAAACTCGTTGGTATACATCGAAAAATAAACACCAAGACAAATAAAACTTTAAAATTGCAAGAAATAACTTACCGAAACTCCACTTCCGCTCCTGTTCAGAAAGGCAACAGGCCGACCATCCATCCTGCGGCGATTGATTTATCCTCCCTGGCTATTCAGGCAGTACAATTGCACCGACCGTGGGCACCTTCGGCAGCTCCGTTTAGATCCGAGGAACTGATCACTGACACTGATGACTGCAGCCCTGCAAAGCTATCAAGGCATTTATCTTGCTCTGGAGAAAACTTTCCAAAGCACCGGGGACGTCAGACCCACCACCCGTATGCCCACCAGCTCAGCCTCTGCCAGCCCTGCGGCTGAGTTGCTAGTGCGGCTGAGTTGCTGCTCTGACTAGCTGTGCCCCATGGCTATGGTTGCTGCGACTGTTGCTCCTTCACATGCTGTCAGTGAATAGCCAGGGAGGAGAAATTGAGCGCCACAGGATGGATGGTCGCCCTGTCGTCTTTTCTGAACAGGAGTTGGTAAGTTATTTCTTAATAAAGGCTCTGCAATTTTAACGTTTTATTTGTCTTGGTGTTTATTTTTCGATGTATACGAACAAATTTTGGAAAAAAATGGCGGCACAGGGAAGCCAAAATTGTACCGAGGCCCAACAGTGACGCAGCAAAGAATTGGAATGTTCTGTGTATAAAGAGCTGTTTCAAGGGAAGCTGTAAACCACCAAATTGGGCTATAGACTGTTTAAATCACCACAGTACTTTCAGGCAAGACCTATTTGAATCAATATGGAAGTTGCCAAAACACTGCATGGGAGCTTTTCTTTCTTCTTTATATTAGTCTTTGTAATTACCTGCACTTAACAGGGCAGCCAGAGAAACTGAAAGTAGTTGTGTTTCTCAATATCCCAGTTCTTCAGAGCAATTGTGGGAGGAAGAGAAAATGTATACCTTTTACTGACAAATAGCCTGTATAATGAATACCTTCTTACTACTGTTAAACAGATAAATTGGTATGAATGCAGGGGCTTGATTATACATAGTTTATTATCTCTCTTTAATTCTTTATTCGAGGGGAGGGTGGGGTAGGAAGGGTGAAAACAAACAAATTAAAGGTTAAGCAAAGTTCCTTTTTCTGCAAGTCTTATTTGTTTTGTTCATGTTGAACTTGTTATGTTAGTTAACAATATTTTAGATTTAGAGAATCACATTTTATTTTAGTTATGTCTCCGTTTTCTGGTTGAAATTGCAGAGTTGCGCTATATTTACACTGTCTACTAACTAAGGTTTCTGTTTTTATGACTAACACCACAAATTATATGCTTTGTTCCAAATCTACCACACCCTTCACTTTAAGCTGTGTGTTTTTTTTCCAGTGCTGTCCTGCCAGGTGCATCCAAGTCCACTCAAACGTTCCATGTCGCTTATTCCAACATCTCAGCAGGGACCTGGTGAATGGATGGGGCCAGATGAAGTGGGAAGTCGGTCAGTGTTCCTCACCCCAGACCTTGCTCCACTGTCTCCACAGAGCAGCGTGGCATCATCCGGCAGCGAGCAAACTGAGGAAGTGAGCGCTGGACGCAACACTTTCACAGAGGATGGGAGTGGGATGAAAGGTGAGGTCTGGGATCTAATTGCATAGCTTTACTTTCAAAGATACATAAGAATAGGTCTGAAGTTATAATAGCAGTTAAGTACTTGGATACTTTCCTTGACTAAATGAGACCCCTGCCTGGCCAAAGCGAATCCTTGTCCCAAAACAAAGAAGTAAAAAAATGTTTTGCCATGTGTGTGGCTTTTCCCCACTCTCCCTGATTTGCATATGGAAATTAGGGTTTGGATTCTGTTTAGTGTTCTGGCCGAATCTTTCACGAAGGATTCGGGGGTCGAATCCAAAATAGTGAATCTGCTGCATCCCTAGTTTCTCTTGCCTAATTGGGGGACACAGGCACCATGGGGATGAAGATCCTGCAGCTGGAGAATGGACACTAACTTGTTAACTTGTGACTCCTCCTCCTGCTCTGGGCTTCATCCCCTGCCTCCTCCTGTTACTTCCAGTTTTCTTTAGTGTCCTCAGAAGGAGAAGATACAGGATTTTTTGTGGCTGAAGCAGGTGATCAAGGACTCCGGTCAGATCATGCCACATTAAGGGCCACTGATCCATTCAAGAGCCCTTCCAGCTGACTGAGTATTTCTCTGCCCGACCGCCTTCCCGCTCTACGGAGGACTGCAGGCTTGCTCCCAGATCCCCCTGCACTGGATTCCCGCTCTACGGAGGCTGCACCAGTGGTATACACCATATTCTGGTGATATACATATATGTGTTTATTTATAGGTTTATATACTTGTATTTAAAAATATATTATAAGCACATATTCTATTTCAGGGTGGCAGACTCACAACATATAGGGCATATCGTCAGCTGGCTACAATTGGTGAGTATACTCTCCTCTTCCCCCCTCATAACGCTACATGCTTCCTTCCCTGGGCTCCCTTTTAGGTAGTGTGTTTGTGCGCTGGTCGGACGGGGTCCCCTTTTTATTAGTGGGTTGTTTGTGCATGGTTTCAACTGCCTTCCTTGTGTCCCCCGCTATTCAAAACTCTAATAGTGCGCTTATTCGCGCCTTCCTGCCTCTCTCACTTCCGCCCACGCTGGCGCCTGAATTCCCTTGCGCACTTCCGGTGCGCGCCTTCTGTTCAGCGCATTCCGGCTCTATCCTCAGCTCGCCGCTTCTTCTTGAGCTGCGCGCGGCGCCCTGACTCCGGTTGTTTGGGGCTCTTCTCCACAGGCGGCGCCTTCTGAACGCGCTTCCTCTGCACACTGCCCACAGGGACCCGACTGTACTGAGGTGTCTCCTGCGCTTGGCAGCGCTTTCTACAGGCAAGTGCTTACTACTTACTATACCTCTGTGTTTGGGGAAGGATATAATGGATGTTCCCTTGGGGATCTAATGCACTCCCCCCTTTCTTCTCTCATACTACAGAGCACATCTTTGCAACCAAGATCTGCCTGTCATCCCTGCCAAGGGTATCCCCTGCCTCCTTCTTTCTTAAAGTTACAGTACTCAAAAAAAAAAAAAAAACAACAAAGATAGAGAGAAAGAAAAAGGATATTATGAGCAATATGGCAGACAAAACTGAAGAGCCCAGGATACCCAAATCCTCAGCTCAATCACGTAAGGCCAATCAGGTCTCTTATCTGGCTTGTACTGTCTGTAAGACCAAATTTCACACAGCTTCTGCCGAGTCGGCGTGTGTGGACTGTAGTTCCAAGACCCTACCCTCTTCCGGCACTACAGAAGCTGATTTAGTTAGGGCCCTGTCCCTCTCACTCGCAGGCATCCAAAATTTAGCCCGCATACCCGAGACTTTAGACAAAGTCCTCGAACGCCTGTCTCAGCCACAGGCTCCCGACTGTAGACCCTCAGGCTCGAAGCGTCCCACAACCTCCCCTCCTGACTCTCCAAGGGAAGCTATGTCCCCTTCCGATGAGGACGGACAACTACAGTCTGAGGGAGAGTCTGACCAGGACCTCGATCCTGAACAAGATATGCCTAGAACTCAAAAGGAGGTTGAAGGCCTCATACAGGCGGTACTTTCTACCCTTAATATTGAAGATACTGTTTCCACTGCAGAACCCGCAAAGAATATCTTCAAAAGACAAAAGAAGAGTTCGGCCATATTTCCAGCATATGAGCAATTAGAAGAGATAATCAAATCTCAATGGAAGACTCCTGACCACAGGGTTCAAATTTCTCGACGTTTTTCTCAGACTTACCCTTTCCCACAGGAGTGCACAGAGCTATGGGCGTCACCCCCAATGGTGGACCCTCCTGTTTCTAGACTGTCTAGGAATACTACCATTCCTGTAGCTGACGCTGCAGCGTTTAAGGACCCTATTGATAAACGTCTTGAAGGCTTTTGTAAATCTACCTTCACTGCGACGGGTACTGCTTTTCGTCCTATTTTCGCTATCGCCTGGGTTGCTAAGGCAATGGAAGTTTGGGTTGAACAAGCGGCCCAGTCGATAGGTTCCGAAGACCCAACGACAGACAATCTCCTCTCACAGATTGCTGATGCGACTACCTACATCTGCGATGCAGCCCTTGATGCAGCGAAAATGGTGGCCCAAGCCTCAGCCCAATCTATTGCTACCCGTCTGTTCCTTTGGCTGAAAACTTGGTCGGCAGACCTAACTTCTAAGAGATCCTTGGTCAGCCTCCCCTTCCAAGGTAAACTTCTATTTGGGGCAGAACTGGACAAGATTATCTCTCAGGCTACAGGCAGTAAGAGTACACTACTCCCTCAGACCAGAACCAGGAGAACAACTTTTAAGAGACGTCCCTTTTTTCGCCAGACTCAAGGGCACAAGACTCACACGGAAAAGACCAACTCCAACTTTCGTTCCCGTTTCCAGAACAAGCAACGTCCCAGTGGCTTGCCCTCGCGCGGTCCATCCAAGCCCTCTCAGGATAAGCCCAGCACAGCCTGAAGGGGTGCCCACCCCCGAAGAGATCCCTGTGGGCGGACGCCTCAAATCCTTTCGGGAGGTGTGGTCAAACAAAGTAAAGGACCGCTGGGTACTACAAGTGGTATCGCAAGGCCTTCTTATAGAATTCACCCAACCCCCACCCCAACGATTCTTCATATCCCGTCTTCCCACACACCCGTACAACCGGGCACAGTTTCTTTCGGTGGTTCACGATCTCGCAGCAGCGGGAACTATCCAACCCGTTCCAGCTGCTTACAAGGGAAAGGGGTACTATTCCAATCTCTTCACTGTACCCAAGAAGGACGGTTCTCTACGACCAGTACTAGTCTCTCAATCCGTTTGTCAGACACTGTCACTTCAAGATGGAGTCCATTCAATCAGTTCTCAACTCCATGGAGCTGAACGAATTCATGACAGTGATAGACGTCAAGGATGCATACCTCCACATCCCAATCCACCCATCCCATCACCGGTTCCTCAGATTTTTTGTAGACGGGCAACACTGGCAGTTTGTCGCCCTACCCTTTGGTCTATCGTCCGCCCCTCGCACCTTCACCAAGGTGATGGCAGCTACATTGGAAACCCTTCGCATCACAGGGATCTCGGTCATCCCCTATTTGGACGATCTTCTCATAAAAGGCCCATCGGCGGAAGTCGCCTCCAGCCACACCTCTCTTGTTCTCAAGACCCTAACGGATTTCGGCTGGCTCATCAACCACGACAAGTCTCACCTTCTGCCGTCACAAAGGGTGGAATATCTCGGCCTCATCATCGACTCCAGGACGGGGAGAACCTTCCTCCCGGAAGTCAAGAGCTCGACCCTTCGGGCGCGAATTCTGACCCTTCAGTCTGCGTCTTCCATCCCACTGCGGAGAGCCATGCAGACGTTGGGCACGATGGTGGCATCCTTCCCAGCCATTCCATACGAGACCCCTACAACGGACCGTACTGCGCTACCAGCAACTGAATCGACACGACCTGGAGCGCCTCATAGCCCTTCCAGAACCAGTCAGACACTCTCTGGTTTGGTGGCTCCACCCACATCGCACGTCCCTGGGCAAACCCTTCCCCAGTCATCAATGGACAGTACTCACGACAGATGCCAGTCTTTCGGGGTGGGGAGGTGTCCTGGGTCAGAGGACAATTCAGGGTCTCTGGACATCGGAGGAAGCCTCGCTGTCAATCAATCTCCTCGAGCTCCGAGCAATCAGATACTCCTTAGAAGGGCTAGCCCCATTCCTCAGGGGTCACCCGATTCGGATTCAGTCGGACAACGTCACCGCTGTGGCGTACGTCAACCACCAAGGGGGCACGAGAAGCCCAGCTGCCCTGAAAGAAGCAAGTTCCATCCTAAGTGGGCGGAGACTCATGTTCCAGAAATCTCCGCTGTACACATTCCCGGGGTAGACAACTGGATTGCCGACTACCTCAGCAGGGAAACATTAGACCAGGGAGAGTGGAGCCTACATCCCGATGTCTTCCAGTCCATTGTAGACAGGTGGGGCCTTCCAGAGGTAGACCTCATGGCGTCTCGGGACAATCGGAAAGTGCCAAGATTCGTGGCCAGAAGTCTCGACCCACTTGCTCTCGGGGTGGACGCTCTAGTCATCCCATGGACTTTCGCCAAGGTTTACATCTTTCCCCCGCTGGCCTTGCTCCCCAAGGTCATCAAGAAGATAAAGAGAGAAAGAACTCTGACCATTCTGGTCGCTCCCTACTGGCCGCGGAGAGCCTGGTTTGCCGAAGTGGTGAAGCTGGCTCGGGAGGATCCGCTTCGGCTTCCAAGAAGAGTAGATCTTCTCACTCAAGGTCCCGTTGTCCACCCGAATTCACATCTGTGGGCTTTAACGGCTTGGCTCTTGAGACCTTAGTGCTGAAAAGCAAGGGCGCGCCTCCGGATGCCATACCTACCTCCTGGGCGGTTCGGCATCAAGCATCGGCTGAACAGATATGCAGAGCGGCCACTTGGGCTTCCCATCATACTTTCACGCGATTTTACAGGTTACACACACAGGCTTCAGCAGAAGCTGTTTTTGGGAGAAAGGTGCTCCAGACGGTTGTTTCTGAGCACTAGGGGTGTATACAGCGTCCCGCCCTCTGGGATTGCTTTGGGACATCCCCATGGTGCCTGTGTCCCCCAATTAGGCAAGAGAAAGAGAGATTTTTGTACTTACCGTTAAATCTTTTTCTCTTGTCCTATATTGGGGGACACAGGCCTTCCCTCCCTGCTTTTGACACTGTTCATTCTATGTACATAGTTTCTCTACAAATTTTTGGTTATGTTTCTGGTTGTTGAGGGGTATCTTGTGTTCCTCTTCGGTTTTGGGTTGCTTTGCTCCTTCTTCGGTTAAACCTGGAAGTAACAGGAGGAGGCAGGGGATGAAGCCCAGAGCAGGAGGAGGAGTCACAAGTTAACAAGTTAGTGTCCATTCTCCAGCTGCAGGATCTTCATCCCCATGGTGCCTGTGTCCCCCAATATAGGACAAGAGAAAAAGATTTAACGGGAAGTACAAAAATCTCTCTTTTTTGATACCAGGTTAGACCTAAAGAGTATCAAGAAATTAAAATGATTTATTAATAGAAATGAATGCTGAATATTTACCCGGTCTCTGTGCGACACAGGAATCCCCCACCAAGATGCTCCGTAAGTACATTGTTGGTTTTGCTTTAGTGCCTTGTGCTCTCCCTTTTCTCTCCACAGACTATTGAAACACTAATTCTATTCAGACTGAGAATGTCGGACTTCTTGCTTGACTTTATGGCATTTACTTTTTAACAAAGAATTTATTGTGCATGGTATCTTTACAAACAGAAAATCTACACAACATCCTTTTCAGGGTCTAAAATTGGCATTTTTAATGTCCCATTACTTTTTTGTTCTATTGCTTTCCCAGTTTTGTATGGCAAAACATTCATGTAGCAGTGGTTCCTATAGAGCAATATAGGAGAGAGCCTTTGAATGTCATTAAGTAGGCAAGGTGAGAGTGTAATAATGTACCTCCACCCTTTCATTTCTATTATAGAGGTTGTTTACCTTCCAACACTTTTTTTCAGTTGTTTTCAGATTGGTCACCTATTTCTATTTGCGAAAGTTTTTCTATTATTGAAGTTTTTCACCGTTTTATTTGTCTTTCGGAAGCCGCTCTGGGTGGGGGGGGGGGAGTACGCCGACTATGTAAACTGCTCCAAATTGATAGATTAAGTTTGATTATCTTATCTTTGGGTACAGCTGAAGGCAGCCGTTAGAATTGGTACAATAGTTGCTAATATTCCAAAGAAATGTATCGATTAAATGTAGCAACTTGTAACAATTGTTAAAATTAAATGTAACCGTTCAAAATCTGCACCTGGATTACTGGGGTGCTAGAATAAAATACCAGGGACAGGAACATTAAATTTAGACTTCAATTTTGGAAAAATGGTAAAAAATTAAAAGTAATTGACAAAAGTCTTTATTTCTGGTGAACAATCTGAAAATGGAATTGAAAAACTGTGTTTGGAAGGTGAACAACTCCTTTAAGGGTGCAAGGTTGAGGCAGACTATCTCCAACAGTGCAGTACAGAGGCAAAAGCTCCTCCCTCTATAGGAAACCTTGAAACCCTGGAATGATTATTGACAAAAACCCTGCTAATCTGGGTTGGTTCCATGGCACTCCCAGGTATAAATTATCTATTTTTACATTGTCCGCCTTCATCCATATCTCTTTGTCCTAGATGTACCCACCTGGTTGAAGAGTTTACGATTGCACAAATATGCATCGTTGTTTGCTCAGATGAGCTATGAAGAGATGATGACGCTGACCGAGCAGCACCTTGAATGTCAGGTGGGAGGAACATTTTTGTTGGCTGGACTTGGGAACAGTCGAAACTTGCCTTGTTCTATTGTGAAGTGATGGATTCTGGGACTTCACGAATCTGTGCACCACTTCACAATGGAAAGAGGTGAGAGGGGTGGTTGCTTTGCACTGTTGGGTGTGGAACTAAACTCTGCAGTCATTGACTATCATGGTTTCTTTTCAATCTATGGAATCCGGTATGTCTTCAATTTAAAAAAATATATAATTATTTTTGAAAATTCCTATTTTGTGTCTTTACAGATTTATCAGTGTTTATGTACCTTTTTTTACATAGTCCCAACTGAATGAGTTTGTGTCAAAAAGGCGGATTATCTTTTCCCCTTAAGAAGCAATAAACACTGGCTGCACCTGAACTAATTCATCCTTCCCTGACATGCTTTATGCCCTCCAAATCCACTGACCTCTAGACACTGCTAAGGCTTTTGATACAATCCAGAAGTTTTGGTCATATACAGTCAAATGAAAAAGTTTGGAAACCTCTCTCACCCTGCATAATAATTTCAACAAAAAATATACCAGTGGTATGTCTTTCATTTCCCAGGAACATGGGTACTGGGGTGTTTTCTGAACAAAGATTTTTAGTGAAGCAGTATTCAGTTGTATGAAATTAAATCAAATGTGAAAAACTGTCTGTGCAAAAATTTGGGTACCATTGTAATTTTGCTAATTTGAATGCATGTAATTGCTCAATATTGATTACTGGCAACACCTAATTGGTTGGATTAGTTTAAGTCTTTAACTTCATAGACAGGTGTGTCCAATCATGAGAAAAGTTATTAAAGGTGGTTAGTTGCAAGTTGTGCTTCTGTTTGACTCTCCTCTGAAGAGTGACAGCATGGGATCCTCAAAGCAACTCTCAAAAGATCTGAAAACAAAGATTGTTCAGTCTCATGGTTTAGGGGAAGGCAGTTTCAACTGTAAGGAATGTCATCAGGAAATGGAAGGCCACAGGCACAGTTGCTGTAAAACCCAGGTCTGGCAGGCCAAGAAAAATACAGGAGCGGCATATGCGAATGATTGTGAGTGGTTACAGACAACCCAAAGATCACCTCCAAAGACCTGCAAGAACATCTTGCTGCAGATGGTGTATCTGTACATCGTTCTACAATTCAGCGCAATTTGCACAAAGAACATCTGTATGGCAGGGTGATGAGAAAGAAGCCCTTTCTGCACTCACGCCACAAACAGTCGCTTGTTGTATGCAAAAGCTCATTTAGACAAGCCACAATCATTTTGGAACAAAGTGCTTTGGACTGATGGAACAAAAATTATTTGGTCATAACAAAAAGCGCTTTCCATGGTGGAAGAAGAACACTGCATTCCAAGAAAAACACCTGATATCTACTGTCAAATTTGCTGGAGGTTCCATCATGCTGTGGGGTTGTGGGGTTAGTTCAGGGACTGGGGCCCTTGTTAAAGTCGAGGGTCAGATGAATTCAACCCAATATCAACAAATTCTTCAGGATAATGTTCAAGCATCAGTCACAAAGTTGAAGTTAGGCAGAGGTTGGATATTCCAACAAGACAATGACCCTAAACACACTTGGAAATCTACAAAGGCATTTATGCAGAGGGAGAAGTACAATATTCTGCAATGGCCGTCACAGTCCCCTGACTTGAATATCATGAAAAATCTTTGGGATGATTTGAAGCAGACTGTCCATGCTCGGCAGCCATCAAATTTAACTGAACTGGAGAGATTTTGTATGGACCAATGGTCAAAAATACCTCCATCCAGAATCCAGACACTCATCAAAGGCTATAGGAGGTGTCTAGAGGCTGTTACATTTGCAAAATGGGCACAACTAAGTATTCACATAATATCTCTGTTTGGGTGCCCACATTTATGCACCTGTCTAATTTTGTTATGATGCATATTTTCTGTTAATCCAATAAACTTTGTCATGGCTGAAATACTACTGTTTCCATAAGGCATGTTATATATTAAAAGGAAGTTGCTAGATTCAGCCAATGATAAACAAAACTCCAAAGAATTAAGATGGGTTCCCAAACTTTTTCATACAAATGTATGCATCTGGTCACAGATTTGTAAGAGCACTGCATACTCTTGCATAGACTAAGATTCTGGCGATGGAAGTGGCCCCTACCCAGTGCCAGTTGGCTATCTGTATCAGGAAAGCAAGGAAATAGAGGGCTTGTATGGTAGATTTATTGAAAAAAAATATCACTTAATGGCAAAGACATGCTGCAATATTAAGCATATCCTAATCAGGCCGCAAAACTCTCCTGACGGTGGTCTCCAAATTTGGCCAGTACTCCCAAATAAAGATTAATTATAACAAGTCCGTTATTTTCCCTATAGACCCCACCCCACCAGGAACCCCTGAATCTATACTGCAGCTCCAGGTGGAGAACTCCTTTTGATACCTTGGTTTAAACAATTAGACATAAGCCCTGTTGGACACCAAAATTTCTATTTAGCGAAACCGTCCTCTCTCCTTGCCTGGTAAAATTAATATGTTTAAAATAATTTCCATAGGTTTTTCTATGTCTTGCGTAAACTCCCCTCTTCTCCCTAGCAGTTGATAAAATTATCAAGGGATTTTTTATGGTCAGGGGAAGATCCACACTTAAATTTCAGGGTGGGCTTAGTTTAAATGTAGGGATGAGATGGACTCTTCCCTATTTTCTGGACTTGTGATAGTTCAGAGGTTTTGGGGTGCAGTCTTTTTAGAGAAGCTGGCTTTCCCAAACACTTCCTTCCAACAACTTGCATCAGAATACTTCTGTTTTCTTTTCTGAAGAGACACACGCTCAGATTCGGGGAGATTAGTCACCTGGCGACAAATCTCCTCTTCTTTGGGGCAACTAATCTCCCCGAACTGCCTTCCCGCCAGCTAGAATGTAAATCTCCGGCGGGATGGCACTCAGAGCGATTCCTTTCCGAAGCTGCCTGAAGTTTCCTTGTGAGGCAACTTTGGTAAACGAAGCGCTCTAAATGCCATCTCGTCGGCGATTTACATTCTAGCTGGCGGGAAGGCAGTTTGGGGAGATTAGTTGCCCCAAAGAAGAGGAGATTTGTCGCCGGGTGACATCTCCCTGAATCTGAGCGTGTGTCTCTACCCTAAAGAAACCCATCAGACTGGTTTTGCTTCCAATAAGGATTAATTATATCTTCTTTGGATCACTTCTTTGGATCAAGTATAAGGTACTGTTTTGTTTTTACAGAGTAAAAGGAAATCATTTTTAAAACTTTGGATTATTTGGATAAAATGGAGTCTAAAATAGCCTTTCCATAATTCCGTCCTTAATGTTGGCATTATTTTCTAGTAGACTTAAGTTATGAAGATCCAAATTACAGAAAGATCCATTATCTGGAAAACCCCAGGTCCCATAACTGGATTAGCAAATAATTAAAACTTAAATGGCTCTGAAAGTGAAAAATTTATAAAATTGCTCAGAGTACTTTTCTAAGCAGTTTTGTAGCATACATTCATTTTAAGGTTTACGTCTCCTTTAACTTTTTTTTATTGTACCTTGTTTAATATGCAGTTTAAAAAAACATATAAAAAACTCCATAAATGTGTTTGTTGCTACTATTTGTATTTCTTTACAAGATGTATTCATTACCATGCTTATATTAAAAAGTGTTTTCACATATTGATGTGATTGACCCCTTAGTGATTTGACAAACACCCACTTCATTGAATGCTTCTCTGGCCACTGTGAAGCTATTGCTGTCTTCAAATATCTGTAGAATAGGCCACATAATAACGTTCAGTTTCCTTTCTCACTTTCCTGTCCCAAATAGAATGTTACCAAAGGGGCAAGACACAAAATCGCCTTGAGTATACAAAAGCTCCGGGAGAGACCATGTGTCCTCAAATCCTTAGAAAAGGTAAGAAAGTGTTCTTGGCTAGCTTTGTATACACATCTCTCTCTTTCTCTCTCTTTCTATATTTCATTTTATTTATTTTGTATAGGATATTTTAGAAGGCGGAAATGTGCGTAATGCTCTTCAGGAGTTGCAGCAGATTGTCATCACACCCATTAAATACTACCGTCCTAACCAGATGGATGGTACTGGCAGGGAGCAAACTCCCTCACAGAGGCCAAACCAAGATCCAAGCTGTAAAGGATCAGATGAGAATCAACCTCCGCCTGGACTCCCAGCAGATGGTTTCCAGCAACAACAGAGTAGCCCAGCTTGTGATTCTGAGCCAGCAGTACCACCTATAGCAGAGGGAGATCTCCCAGGGCAGCTTACCAGAGTGCTTGGAAAAGGTGAGGAGCAACAGAGCCAAATGTGTTTTAACGAATAGTTTTGGGTCATTGAGGTCAAGTTCTAGATATGTTTGACTCTACTGCTGAGCATTGTTATTCCCAGTGAAATATACTTTTATCTTCTAGTCATCTGTTCTGACACACGTCCATCAAGTTCAACCTTTTAGTTATGTTTTGGTTTTTTTTCGTTTAATCTGCCTAACTGCTAGTTGATCCAGAGGAAGGCAAAGGAAGGCAAAAAAACCCTCTTCAATTTGCCTCAGATGGGGAAAAATTCCTTCCTGACTCCAAAATGGCAATCGGACTAGACCCTGGATCAACTTGTACTATGAGCTCTCCCATAACCCTGTATTCCCTCACTTGCTAAAAAGCAATCCAACCCCTTCTTAAAGCTATCTAATGTATCAGCCTGTACAACTGATTCAGGGAGAGAATTCCACATCTTCACAGCTCTCACTGTAAAAAAACCCCTTCAGAATATTTAGGCGGAACCTCTTTTCTTCTAATCGGAATGGGTGACCTTGTGTCAGCTGGAAAGACCTACTGGTAAATAAAGCATTAGAGAGATTATTATACGATCCCCTTATATATTTATACATAGTCATCATATCACCCCTTCAGGATCTCTTCTCCAGCGTGAACATCCCCAATTTGGCCAGTCTTTCCTCATAGCTAAGATTTTCAATACCTTTTACCATTTTAGTTGCCTTCTCTGTACCCCCTCTAATACAATAATGTCCTGTTTGAGTGATGGAGACCAAAACTGTACGGCATATTCTAGATGGGGCCTTACAAGTGCTCTATACAGTGGAAGAATGACCCCCTCCTCCCCTGACTCTATGACCCTTTTAATGTATCCCGTGATCTATTTTTGGCAAAATCCAAAGAGATCACATCTACTGCCCCCCCCTACTGTCCAGCATCTTACTTATCTTATTATAAACAGCAATCAAATTTGTCTGACGTGACTTATCCTTCATAAAGCCATGCTGATTGCTGCTCATAATGCCATTCATTAGGAATGTGATCCCTTAACAAGCCCACCACAGATGTCAAACTTACTGGCCTATAAATGCCAGGCTGAGATCATAGTCCCTTTTTAAATATTGGAATAACATTAGCTTTTCTCCAATCCATAGGCACCATACCAGATAAAGGGGATTTATTGTTTGAAAAATAACAGTGTACCACTATATTATAAGGAATGTACTTCAAAAAGTAGTGTATAGGGTTTTATTGAAAATTTTTGCAAAAACCTTACTAGTCCCACCAATCTGTTTCACGTCCTGCTGCCTCCTTTCCCAGGCTGTACAGGGGAGCCAGCGGGACTCGGCACACTCACTTAGGATAGGAATCTGCAGTGAAGCTGAAATGATAGAGAACTGAAGCCTGTCTTTTCTTTGTGCTTGCAGGGCACACCCCCAGTCCCCCATTCATCGTTTGAACCACACACAGAGACTGTAGTAGATCTATAGGGAGCTCCAAAAAAGAGACAATTTTTAAAGATAATGTTAATTTTTATCCAAAGAGAAACCAGCACAATATATTACTCATTATTGCCTATGTAACGATTTTCTAAACTGTATGTTTGGGTTTTTTTTTGTCTCTACATAGTTTGTACACAGCTTCTGGTGTCCCGACCAGATGAAGACAACATCTCGTGTTACCTGCAGCTTTTAGAAAAGTGCATTTCACATGAGGTAAGACCATGTCTGTGGGTAGTGCATTTTGATGCTTAAGTATTCATTTTGGGGTTATAGTTTTCCTTTAACAAATACTTTGAAGGTTATCACTACTAAATCATAATGTGCTGTATATTTGATGGAAATACCATTGAACGCTGATCTTTGGGCATCCCTTGTCAATTTACATATGGTGATGATATCAATTTTGACTTCCTAGGGTGTCCAGACTTTTACACAGGCCCCACTATTTAATTTGTTCCCATGTTTTAAATTTTATGAAATAAATTGTAATGTAGCATTAACATTTGCAAATATGTTGTTTTTAAACACACGTATTCCTGTTAAACACTTCAACTGTGCATATAAATGCATAGCTTGATGGGAAAAAAAGATGGTTTCCAAGTGTGTGTATATGTTTATATATAAATCTCATATATATATATATATATATATAGATATAGAGATATATATATATATATATATATATATATATATATATATATATATATATATATATATATATATATAGAGATATATATAGAGATATATATATAGATAGAGATATATATATAGATAGAGATATATATATAGATAGATAGATATATATAGATATATATAGATATATAGATATATATAGATATACATATAAATACATATATACATATATATATTTGAATTCTCTGAAGAACCAGCACTCCCGTATATAAAAATATCATTTTTATTTCTGTTACATTCCAACGTTTCGGTCCCTGTTGGGACCTTTCTCAAGGATCCTTGAGAAAGGTCCCAACAGGGACCGAAACGTTGGAATGTAACTGAAATAAAAACTGATATTTTTATATACGGGAGTGCTGGTTCTTCGGAGAATTCAAATGCATATATTTTAACCGTGCACCCCAGCTGGAGAAGCTATACCAGAGTGCATTGGAGTGCGGATGCTCATTGGAACGTGTTATTTATTTATATATATATATATATTTATATTTATTTATTTTCAAACAAAACACATTTTTATCCGACGTTTCGGTCCCACCTGGGGACCTTTTTCAAGGATATACATACGTGAATTTGGAAACCCTGCATTTATACAATGCTTTCTGTGGGGGGGGGTCTTTAAGGGTAGGACTACACGGACATTTTCGGTGCGAACCAACGCGCTGCGACAAAACGCCGGCGTCAGATCGCATGTGACAGAAATAAGGTAAGTGAATGAATTGTCGGATGAAGTCGCAGCGTTGATCCGACACGACTGTCGGATGTTGCATCTGACATTTCGATCTCTTACCTGATTTCCGTCGCTGGCGTTTTGACGCAGCGCGTCGGATCACGCCGAAAACGTCCGTGTACTCCTATCCTAAGGTGTATTTTTTTCTTGGCTATCAGAGGTCTGCTTAACTATTGCAACCAGACTGAGAATGAGTGAAATTATTTGTAGTGTATTGTGGGATTTCTGCACTTTATCTGATGCATTTCTTTGCTTCCATCAGTTGTGTCTCATGATGTAACTTTTACTTATATTTCCCTAAAATGATCTTAACCCTGTATCTGTTTGTTGCAAAAGGCATTCACAGAAACCCAAAAGAAGAGGCTGATGTCTTGGAAGCAGCAAGTTTTGAAATTACTCCGGACGCTTCCCAGAAAAGCATTGCTGGAAATGCAGGGGTACAGAAAACAAAAGGGGTGCAGGTGGGCAGTGTGTGTGAGTAGGGGCACAGGTAAGAAAAGGTTGCAGATAGGTAATGGGATTTATTAACTTGCACAAAGGTTGCACACTTTGTAAACTCTGGTGCTGGCCTAGTTGCTGTTTAAAAAAAACAATTGGCAGGTGAGCAGTATAGCAATGGAATAGAAAAGTAAAGGAATGTGAATGCAAGGCTTTGAATACGAGAAGGATGACACTCAAGGTCTGTAGTTGTACAGGAAAATAAGAGGTTTTGAGCCCTGTGTTCATTGGACTGTGGAAGAGGAAACAACTCACTTAGAATGTTCAAAAGTTCTGGAATATTTTATGTATGATTATTATCTCTTTAGGCTTGGCCTTTTTTTTTTAACAGAACATATCCAGGGATTATTTACTAACCCTTAATTATCATTATTTTACTGTTCATTTTTTGAGGAATTTATTTTTACAAATAAACTTGTGGAGAGGTGCATGAGCGAAAAACGTTTTCTTTTTCTCCACTGCTAGGCCAGGGATCTGTAACACTGACCTATGAAGAGTCAAGTAATAACAATCGTGGCAAACGCCAAGTTTCCTAAAACTTGAAGAATTTCATGCGGCGACCTCAAATCAATTTGGACTGTAAAACTAATTCTAGAAGCATTTGTCTTTTTTTTTTTTTCCTCCAGCAGGGACAGTCATTCATTTCAGTGAAGAATAATAGCTTTCCTGGTGTAGTACATGTTACAGGTAGCACAAGCTTTATGCTATGTTAGCATAAAAAAATAAAATAAAAGAAGGTACAATATTTTTGGTTCTTTTTGGGGGTTACACTTGTCAGAAAGTCTTCACAGCAGCTGTAGATTCCAAACACTTTTTTATTCAGCTTTGCTCCAAGATGGAAAAATATGAAAAATCACATAATTATGAGTTGACAGTCTGGCACTAAAACCACAGCATCCTACATACAGGCTGGCAACCTGCTAAAGCTGACACCTACTGAAAACTGCTTAAACATCCTTCTAATTCCAACCTATTCACTCGTAGTTTACGGTGTATGTAGTTCACACACAAGTCCAGCCTCCACCAGAGAGAGTGTTGAAACCCATTATCTTACTCCTAGTTACCAGCCTGTGCAAACTATTGAATAGTAGTCAGTAGACAGAACCTGCCTTTACTTTGGGGCTTACCAGTGATATGACCGGAACAATGGGCATACTTTCACAACAGTATACTATACATTGCAATCTCATAAATCCAGAATTTTGATCACTCTAAATTTTCTCATCTAGGCAAGAGATATTGTGTGTGTGTATAGGCTAGGGAACATAGGCAGTGTATTATGATACAGATTAGGGAATGTGGAAAGGTAGTATATAGTAAGCGGTAGTAGCATGTTTGTGTACTCAAGTTGGGTAAAGAGGGCATTGAGCGAATGCTAGAGAAAGTGGATGTGTGTGTGTGTTTGCACTAATACAGGATACTGTGGGACACTGTCTAATATTGTAATAATTTCATTCTGCAGCTGGGCGTTTGCATCCAACTCTCTCCCCTTAGCTGGATCTGTGGGGTCTTCCATAGCTCGGAGAGGACAGCGTCCATTCCAGATGCCTCCTAGGGTAGTGCCACCTTCCCGTATTAATGTTATGAGCCCTGGGTCAATTGGAGGTGTCTCTCCAAGGCATGCACTTACCAGCCCGAGCACTGGAAGCCAGGGTCGGCAGGTGAGAAAAAAAAACTAAAAAATTCCTTGCTTTGATGATCACTTGGCATTAACTAAAAAGATTGCTTTAAAGGATGTTATTTACTATATTAAAACCAAATGAATTCTTATAGTTAGTTGTATTTATCACATTTACTATTAATGGAATGTGCTTTTGTTTCCATAGAACCTGTGGTTTGCCAATCCTGGGGGCAGCAACAGTATGCCATGCCCAAGTCACAGTTCTGTGCAACGCACACATTCATTACCCGTACACACTTCTCCACAGAGTATTTTAAAGTTTCCCCCTGGTAAGATTTACGTGTGTTTTAGTAATTTGACTCCATTGTATTCCAGTGTATTATGGCTGTTGGTATTTGTGACTTCTTAAAGGACCAGTAACATAACTACGGAAAAAAACACCAACACATATTAAACTTAAAAATTGCAAAGTCTTTTTTTTTTTTTTTTTTTTTTTTTTTTTTAGAAATAACTCACCGAATCTCTGCTTGTGCTCCTCTTCAGAAAAGGCAACGATCCATCGTGTGGCACTCAATTTCTCCTCCCTGGCTATCTCCTATAAGAAAGGCAGGGAAGAGAAATCGAGAGACGCACGATGGATCACACAGTAAGTTATTTCTTAATAAAGATTTTGCTATTTTAAAGTTTAATATGTGTTGGTGGTTTTTTTTTCGTAGTATACAAACAAATTTGTTTTAAAAACAATTTTGATGTTACTGATACTTTAAGTGTTTCCTACATTTAAAGTGGTTGTTCACCTTTCAGTTAACTTTTTGTATGATGTAGACGGTGATATTCTGAGACCATTTGTAATTGGTTTTTGTTTGTTATTATCTGTGGATTTTTGTGTTATTTAGCTTTTTATTCAACAGTTTGCCATTTCAGCAGTGTGGTTGCTAGGATCCAAGTTACCCTAGCAACCATGCATTGATTTGAAAAAAAGACTGCAATTTGAATAGGGGAGGGGCTGCAATAGGTTGCAATAACAAAAAATGTGCAGCCTTACGGAACATTTATTTTTTAGACCTCCATTTGAAAGCTGTAAAGAGTTTGAAGGCGGCAGCAAATAATTCAAAAACTATTAAAAATGAAAGGCAAGTGAAAAGTTGCTTAGAATTAGCCATTCTATAACATACTTAAAGTTAACTTAAAGGTGAACCACCCCTTTAATACAATTTAATAAGGTGAAGGTCACCATCTTTTATCTTGTACCAGTTTCCCTGATTGTAAAGCTGGATTTTTTTTAATTCAGTTTCACTGCTATTTGGCATTTGTGCAGCTACTAGGATTCTAGGAACCAGATACTGGTTATAGACCGGTTACACATTTTTTGATTATTCTTTCCTAATACTAATGCCTGCATGACTGATTTCTTCTGTTTCTGCAGATTGCCAGGTGCCTGGGGCTGATTTAGAGATTAACCCCCGGTTGGAGTCCTTGTGTCTGAGTATGACAGAGCATGCTTTAGAAGGTAATACAAAAACCATCTGATTTTATGCAATTGATGTGTAATATACTTTATTTAAGGCATAATAGGATAACCAGGAGGTGTGTAACTGTCAAAACATTCACAGGACAGACACACACAAGCAAATGGGAAAAAATGCTTTTTACTGCCTTTTAGCATTTAGGACAACAGGTTTTTAATGGTAAGTGAGACAGTAGGATTAGGTTTAGAAGTGCCATTGGTAACCTCTTTAGGGTGCCCACCTGCTTGCACTAATCCCGGATATTACCATGTCACTCCCTCAAACACCAGACTGATTTTGCCAATAAATTCCTCAGTGTCAAACCTTTGTGTCCTCTACAACACAGTTGGTTGTTCTTTTCACCAAGTGTCGCTTTCCTCAGTGTCAGGTCACTGTCTTTACAAGTGTAATATGGCTGCAGATCCAGATGTGCATTGTATATAGTAGCAAACTGCCACTTAGTGCTCATTTAATCTTGTGATAAATGTTTAAAGGAGAAGGAAAGGTACAGAGGCATTTTATTGCCAATAGATTAGCTGCAATAGTGCAAGCTAGAATGCTATCTTTATTCTGTAGAATGTTTTACCATACCTGAGTAAAAAGCTCTAAAAACTCTCTGTTTGTTTAGGATAGGAGCTGCAGTATTAACATGGTGTGACATCACTTCCTGCCTGAGTCTCTACCTACTCTGGGCTCAGATTACAGTAGAGAAGGGAGGGGTGGGGGAAGAGGAACAAACTGAGCATGCTCTTGCCCAGGGCAAGGAGGTTTAAGCTGAAGGCAGGAAGTCTGATACAGAAGCCCATGTGTACACAATAGAAGGAAAGAAATGCTGTGTTTCTTTTGACAGGGGACTCAGAGCAACATTACTTTGGGGGTTTACTGGTATATGTAAATACATTTATGTGCTAGGGCTGGGTATTCATTTGTATTATGCACTAGGAACCTTTATAACTTCTGCTTTCTTTGTAACAGAGGGAACAGACAAGACATCGACCATCTGATCTTGTGCCCCCGACACCTTCATAATAAGGCAGAACCGGAGACTCTATCTCACGTCCTCGGCCTGGCAGAGGCAGTAACTGCTATTTCCCATCACACTCTCCATGAGGCTGTCACTACATCTTTCTCCCACCATGTTCTAATACTTGTTTAAGCTATTGTACCCTTTAACTTATCCAAACACACAGAAGCACGGCTAAGCGTTCACATTGAGAAAAGGAGCTTGTTCTCTCTGTATGAGATGACTGAGGCAAAGTTGCATGTGGGAGGATCCCGATCAGACACTATTCTTGTACCTTGTGCTGGTCTCTGTTATAGTAAAGAGCTGTACTGAGGTGAGGAGGAGAGGTCCAATCTCTCAATATGTGCAGTTTGGGGGAAAGCAAAGCGCAATGGAGCCAGAAGCTCGGCTACCACACTAAGCTAGAGGAAAAGAAATGCCACCGTAAAAGGATGTTGAAGGCTGATGCACTCGGAAACAAATGTATGATTGGACAGGACAGGGCTGCTCACAAAAGCATACTGGGCAATGTGAAAGGCATCTTAAAAAGTCAGGAGAGGTTGTTAGGATTTTTTTCTTTGGACGCCACAAAAGACAGGAGTGTTGGATTCCATAACTGCAGCTATGTTGCCAATATAATACCCGCAGGGGCAGTTTGTCCTGCTCATAACACTAATCTTGCAGATGTGTGGGGAAGTGTACCCCTGTATATGTGCCCAACCTCCAACTGTATCCAACCATATCATGCATTTCCACCAGCTAGGCCTGATCAGCCCATAGCCCTCCTTCCTTGCTTACTTGTAGACTAGAGCTTCAGTCCTGGGAGCTGCCCTTGTTGCCACACGCAGAGCGTGGAGGTTAAGAGTTGGGCAGTGCCCGCTGAGACTGCCAGTGACCTCCTTCTCCAGAAGTATTTTCAGAATATCGCTAACTATTTATTTCTAACATAGAAACACAGCTCCTTTTCAAATAGAAAACAAAAATGTTATTTTAGATACATTTTATTATGAATAACTTTTGTTATGACTATGGCTGGTAACCATGAGTTCAAAATTATTAAAAGATAATGTAAAAATGTGACCCTTTGAGTGTTCTTTTGTACCTGGATTTTTGTTCACAAAGCAACTTCCTCTTCAGTCCTGGTTTGTATTGTAATGTAAATCGTTTTTTTAATTGTAATCTCATCATGTTACATTTTAGAAGTGAACACAGATGTGTGTCCTTATGAAGCAAGACAGGCAGTTACATTGCACTTTTATATTCAGCCTGCCTCCGCTCATTTGCCTAGGCCAAAGAATTAAGAAGAACATCACCATTTGGTGGTACTGTATACAGAATTCATATTTGGTGTCGCTGTGCTATCAAGGCTAATGGAAAATAACTGATGAGAAGTAGTTACTCAAGTGCTACTTTATAGAAGGAAATC
Source organism: Xenopus laevis (assembly GCF_017654675.1). NCBI lineage: Eukaryota > Metazoa > Chordata > Amphibia > Anura > Pipidae > Xenopus > Xenopus laevis. The sequence continues at coordinate 72,616,524 of NC_054385.1, forward strand.
ATTTTACAAGCCAGTGAATTCAGCAGCAGGAGTTTGCTGCCAGGGTGATAAGAGATATTGCAAGTGTCATGGTGTTCTTTCCACCACTTGAGCTTCATTTCACCTACAATGGGCTGGTCAAGAACAGGTCATTCTGTATCAAGTTTGTTTTTGTATAAAACAACTAGCAAAACTGATTCTAGGCTACATGTGAAATACTTGAAATGATGACAGTTTGACGGCGCTGTTGGACCTGGTCCACAAATACACCTGCATACTCTGAAAACCAAAACGCCAATGAGCTACACAAGCTTGCCCTTAGCCTTGTAGCCAGACAATTAGCTTAGTTCCATCTGGGTAAGGAATGTTTTTGGAAGAGATTTTCCCATCTAGGTTCAGAATAAAAATTATACATTTTTAGAAATTTGACAATGTCATGTATTGATTAAAGTCAACATATAGTATCCAAAAATCAGAGGTTTTTTTCATCTTTTCAAAAAATGTATGGGTGAAAAAGTTGGTCTGGCTTTAAAAGATAAAGGGGTATATTTAACTTCACTCTGATAAAGATTGCCACAGTCTGCTAGAGTGAAATTCCGCCACTTCATTAATTTCTATGGGATTTTGAAAGGCGTGTTTATTTAAACTTTCACTTTCGCCCATTGATAAATGCTACGGCATAAGCAGAAACAGGTACTCATAAGGGGCAGGATAACACTTGGAGGCAAAACCCACAGACCCAACGCAACAGAGAAGGATATGCATTAGTGATGTGCGGGTCAGGGTTTCCCTAACCCGCTTCCGGGGTCCTTTTATAGACCCGCCCTGCCGATGATGTCACAAAAGGGGCAGGGCAAGCAGACACAAGACAATAAAACCGGAAGTCGGATGCCTGCATTTAAAGGTGGCGGGCTGGAAGAGCGCAACCCGCTGCCACCCCGCGAGGAGCACTGCGAGGTCGACCCCGACCCGCGGGTATCGGTTCGGCCTGCACATCACTACTATGGATGTTGGGCTAACGTTGAATACTTTATTATCAGTTTGTGCTCAGATCTCCGTAACAAAAGTTTAAATGTGATCTGTGAGGCTGAGCCACACGGGGTGGATTCTTGGTATGCGAAAAACCACAGGCTCTCAAACAGACGTGTAAAATCCAATAATAGTTGAATTAGGTGTAAAGAGGTAGCCTTATGGGTTTTCTGTTCTAAAACTTAATCATAAGCTCGGAGCCTATGATTAAGCGTTTTCTGAATGTACATCTGAGCAATTGATGCTACAATGCTTATAAAGTTAGGTCCATCAATCTTTGGACAGAGAGAACTTTTTTCTAATTTTGGTTCTGTACATTACCACAATGAATTTTAAATGAAACTCAGATGCAGTTGAACTGCAGACATTCATCTTTAATTCAGTGGGTTGAACAAAAAAATTGCATAAAAATGTGAGGAACTAAAGCCTTTTTTTAATACAATCACTTCATTTCAGGGGCTCAAAGTAATTGGACCATTGACTCAAAGGCTATTTCATGGGCAGGTGTGGGCAGTTCCTTTGTTATGTCTATCAATGAAGCAGATAAAAGCCCTTCAGTTGATTTGAGAGGGGGAGGGTTCTTGTATGTGGAAGATTTTGACAACATGCGATCAAATGAGCTCTCCATGCAGGTGAAACAAGCCATTCGAGAACGCACTGCAACACAAAAAGACCTGGACGTCCACAGAAGACAACAGTGGCGGATGATCACAGAATAATTTCCATGAAGAAGAGAAACCCCTTCACAACTGCCAAACAAGTGAACAACACTCTCCAGGAGTTGGTGTATCGATATCCAGGTCTACCATAAGTCATCGTAGTAAAGTACAGAACCTAAATTAGAAAAAAGTTGTCTGTCCAAAGATTTATGGACCTAACTGTATACAGTATATACCCACTGTTTCCTCTTGCCTCCATCTTGTGGGTCATTAAATTGACAAGCCTCCAATACCCAAACTAAGGTAAATCTTCCATACAGCAGTCCTATTTACTGTTGGTCTTATTTTGCTTCAGTTGGAGAAAGTTTCTCCAACCCAGTGTAGGGGTTGTTCACTTTTAAATTAACTCATTGTCTAATTATTTGAGGTTTTTGAGTTATTTAGCTTTTTATTCAGCAGCTCTCCAGTTTGCTATTCAGCAATCTGGTGGCTAGGGTCCAAGTTACCCAAGAAACCATGCATTGATTTGAATAAGAAACTGTTATATGAATAGGAGACAGTCTGAATAGAAAGATGAGTAATACAAAGTAGCAATAGCAATACAGCAATAGCCTTACAGAGCCTTTGTTTTTAGATGGGGTCAGTGACCCCCTCCTGAAAGCTGGAAAGAATCAGAAGAAGAAGGCAAATAATTAGAAAACTCTAAAAAAAAAAAAAATAATGAAGACCAATGGAAAAGTTGCTTAGCATTGGCCATACTATAACATATGAAAAGTTAACTTAAAGGTGAACCAACCCTTCAAGAAAGCCATAGCACAAATCTCAGCCAAAATAGCAAGAAGGGCTTGAGAAATAACAAAAAGCATCAATGACACCTGCCTGTGCATGTTGGTAATGGTAAACAAAATTGTACGGATGGTTTAGGTGAAAGTCAAGTATTCATTTCAAGTTGGCAGAGCAACACACACAACTGTATCTCCCTCAAAGTTCCTTGCTATATTAAAGGGCCATATTGTGCCCTGCTCTAATGCAAATAACATCTCACAGCCTTTTAGGAGACATTTTATATAAACTTCATATTCTGATATATGATTCATCCTTCCTCAAAATATGTAATGATGCAGAAAGAAAAACAGTTTCAAAGCATTAAAGCTGTCATAAGTGCTGCAGAGAGATCTTTACAGGTCAGAAGCTAGGCTGAAATAGGAGTGTCTCTTCAATCTCCCACAGGAAGTGGTCACAACACTGACTAACAGGCTGAACTCTGCAGCAAACGCCTCCCACTTTGCCCTGTGTGTTCCCAGCCTGCACATGCTGCCTCATCATTCACTTATAACAATATAATACACAAAACCCATGAAAATTCTGTACATTATATCCTTATAATGTAATGTTTGTTAACCAAACTAGTTTACACCTAAACAAAGTATTTACATAATTATACACATAGCTAGTTACACAGTTTACTGGCCAGCAATTAACATTAACAAAAAAACCTAAATTCATCCCATCACACTTCCTAACAGATCTGAATGTACCTGCTCCCTCACTTTGGTTCCTATTTCCACTTCTCTGACCATATCTAAGGGGAGATCTTCTTCGTCTACGAAAAAAGGATCTCCTCCAATTACCTTTAGTTTTTTGTCATCTGACAGCTTTTCCATAAGGTCCTCTATTTGATTTCCAAAAAGGTGACCGGGTTGAAATTCCAAATTGCATAATTATTTTTAGATGTAACATCTGCTTCCCAAGGTTTTAACCAGATGGCCCTTCCAGCTGTGGTAGAGAGCCCCATAATTCTTGCTGCCAATCTGAGGTTTTGAACCGAGGCATCGCATAGAAAATCTGTTATCTTAATATCCTGAAGGTAATTCAGAATGTTCTCTCTTGGAACCTTCCCTTCCACATCTTCTAACTGCAGAATCCACGCCCTGAGGGCTCTGGAGACTGAGGTAGAAGCTACTGTACACTGTGCAGCTGCCGCCGAATAAATCCTTCTTAGCGATGTTTCACTTTACGGTCCATATCGTCCTTGGGGCTTGAACCACAGCTATCACCGTTCTCTTGGTGAAACGGGCGACTGCTACATCAACTTTAGACAGCGCTTCCCATTGATCTGTTTCTCTCTGTTCCACAGAATACAAGAGTTTGATTCTTTTATTCAAGACTGGAGCTTTTTCCATTCCATGTTCATTAGCTCCTTCATAAATGGATGTACCGGGAAAGCGCTTCCTTGGGCTTGACATCTAAGTAGGTAAGCACAAAAACGCTTACCCCCCCCCCCATGCGTCCTCACTACTTGTACTTTGGCTCCACGCAACCAGGGGAAAAAAACCATATAATAATGCGACCGTTATTTTTGAGGAAGATTTCCTACCTATGCAGGACCGGCTTCCCACGCATATGCTGCTCCTCCTGTATCCAAACCACATCGTCAGGCTCCTTGAGCCTGCTGGTATGCCACTTCCTGGTCTTCCGTGCTCCTATCAGCTAGCTAAATAGCTACCACCCTATCCTGTCCTGTAAAAAAAAAACAATGGCGAATGTGGGAGAAGGGGGAGGCTTTATTGAGGGCTATTGTTTGGAGGTGTGCCTAACTGTCCTATCTTTAAAGGCAGAATTAAATCTCAGATGTGCTGCTACGAAGGATGCAAAGGAAACAGCTGTTCTGGAACAGTTTGTGGTCAGGTACAGGGAGTTGCAAGGGAAAAGGCAGCTGTTATGGAAGTTTATCAGGTGCAGGGAGTCGCAAGGGGAAAATGCAGCTGTTTTGAAATGTTTTATTATTAGTTGCAGAGAGTTGCAAGGGAAAAGGCAGCTTTTTATTGTCAGGTGCAGCAGAGAGTAACAGAAAAGCAGTGGATGGAGAGGAAAATGAGGAGAGAGGGAGTAAGTAGAGCAAGGTAGAGGGGCTTAAACTAATAGAGCAGAGAAAAAGAAAGGGGCCTGGAGGGAGGGGGATTAAAATGAATAAAAAAGAAAGTGACAAGAAATAGCGGGGAGGAAACGAGGAGAGCAGGGAGTAACAGAAACTATCGGTGGAGGGAGAGTGAGTAAAACAAACAGAGAGGGAGAGCAAGGAGCAGAGCAGGGAGTGACAGAAACGATCAGTGGAGGGAGAGGGAGTAAAACACACAGCAGAGAGTGACAAGAAACAGCAGTGGAGGGAGGGGGGAACGAACAGAGAGCGAGAGAAACGAGCAGGGGAGGAGGGGGTTAAATGAATAGAGCAGAGAAGGGAAGCTAGCAGTAAAGGTGATCGAATCGGTAGAAGGAATGCAGGGAAGGACTGTGCCGTGACTGTGCGTCCTCACTCAATGGATGCAGCTCTATTTCACAGGCAGAAGCAGCCAGCGGCTCCAGAGCTACATGCTAGCGATTCCAAGACACAAAACTTGCCAAAGGGGCGAGCTGAAAACAGTTTTCAGGCTAATATGGAAATTTTTGACCCAAAAGGTATTAAAATAAAAACAATTCCTTCTATTTTACATGGTTTTCTGCATTGTAAAAAAATATGTTATATGCCCCCTTTAAATAAAGTCAAAAGTGCTCATATAAAGTGACTAATTGTCCTTAAGGCAAAAGAGCAGTGATTGCAGTAACTTTCGAAAAATGCCTCCATACATAGATTTCCTTACATCATGAATATGGTTTGTATCGGTCTACAATGATTCTTACATCTAGACAGGAAACCACCTGTACTACTATATAAACAAACTGTATCACGCTTGGCTTGAGACTAACGTTCGTTAACAAGGATATCTGCCCACTGATAAAGATCAACCCAGAGACATATCCAGCTTATTTATGCACATAGACAGACCATTGAGGAATATCCTTTATTGAACTAAGAAAGCAATATACACAGATGTATTTACAAGAAGGTGAAAGAAAAAAAAAAAAAAAGAAACCCCATGTAAAGCCAGATTCAGTCACTGTCACTTCCATCACTTGACCCAGAGCCCTGATCACTAGCACTTTGGTCCTCATTTTCCTGTTGTGAACGGTCACTACCAAACGGGCTACTGCTTGCACTACGGCTTCTGCGTCCCTGGCCTTTCTCTTCCTCCTCATCACTGCCACTATCCTCGCCATCTTGTCCACTCTCATTATGTCCATCTTCATCGCTATCATCGTCGTCATCATCATCATCACTACCAAAGATCTCTTCCTTGTCTCTGGCAGCCCGGTCATCTTCACTACTCTCTTTCTCCTGCTCATCTTCCTTCTCCTCTTCTTCAGCCCCCTCTCTCTCACTCTCACTGCCAGATTGCTCTGCACCGCTTCCTTCTTTCTCACTTCCGCTGCCCTTTTCTCCTTCTTCAGCATCTATAGGGCAAATAATAAAAAGGGAAAATTGGACTATTCAGTTAATTTTACCCAAAGGTAAACATTACCCTGAACCTAAATAAAAAAATTTGTTAACAGTGGAAGGAGAATAGACAGAAGCTATAGTTTTGTACAATACTAAATATATCAATGTTTAAAATAAAAAAAATATTAAGTGGAAGTTGCCAATCCTTCCTACCTGAGCCCTGTGTATCCCGGTCGACCTCAATTTCTTCCTCTTCTTCGGGTTCATGATTCTCCAGTTGAGCTCTTCGTGCTTCCTGTACATCCCCCAAAATATAGGACAGTAAGTAAAACATCACAATTCACCTATTATATATAGTACCATTTCACTCATCCAGACCCCAAATTACATTGCAGTTAAGGTCCAAGCCATACATCTATACCACCTTTATACATCTATAACTTAAAATTTGTAATTACCTGAGCTTCCAGTTCCTTCTCATGCATGTCTCTGTGTTTCACCACAAGCAAAGCATTTGTACCTGACTGAACACCAGCCTTAACTCTCCTCTTACTGAGTCGTACTCTGCAGGTGGAAAAAAAATCGTTCTCAAATGCTGACAAATCTTTCCTCTGGAGGTTTGTGTACAGCACAAAACATCACTGAAACCAGTAACAGTAGGTTTTAAACATTTTTGTTTAACGTTTGCTTACCTAGTTTCCAGTTCGTTATAATACACCCCATCACCTTCCCGAAAGATGAAGAAGTAATTCTCCTCATATCCTTTGCTGGCCTTGTTCTTTACATTCCAGTTATATTCTCTTGCTATCTTGTAATCGTAACTACAAACAAAAGCAGAAGGTTCAAATCTTAAAAAGAAGGGATTATGCAGGAAATAAGCGAATATTTTTCTCTCTAGGAAATGGAACAGTTAATATGATTGATTGGGCCGCCAATGTCAACCTTTGCAATAAATAATTAATTGAATAGGTGGGTTTACATTAAGAGAGAAAATGGACCAGTTAGAAGGTTTCAACCTCTAAAATAGGTGACAAACAATTTCCCATAAACTAAGCTATGTGAATGCACACAAGCTATTACAAAAACACACAAGATTCTTTATGAACACACTTATGTCAGGACATATGTTTGGACCAACCCCCAACCCACTGCAGAAAGTAAGTGGTTTTCTAAACATTTAGACAAAAGATAAAAGAATTAGAGGGAACAGTGTAAAGTGACTGGTAGTGGAACTACACTGGAGAAAGATTAAAGTTACAGGAAGAAAAAAAAAAGAATCGAAAAGGGGCTCAGTAGAGCAACCGAGAAAGGGGACTGCAGTGAAATTGTCCTTTCATTTTTGGATAGAGACTGCCTGGAAAATGATTTTTCCAATGTTAACATAAAAAGAGACTGGTTTCTCCTACAGAAGTGGGAGGGCATTTCAGACTCACATGTCCTCTGGCATGTAATCCAGACCCTCTTCTTGATCCCTCTTTCGTTTCCTCATGGTGTCTTCGCCTGGTAGGAAGTATGCTACAAATTGGTTTCCTTCCTCATCCATCATACCCCTGAAAAAAAAACAAAACAAAGGAATGATAAATACATAAAATGTTGGCTTTCAAATAAACAAGAAATACTTTAAATGTGGCACTATTACTTTAGAATATCATCTCCATGCTTATTTTTACCTATTTATAATTGTTTAGCCCACCCCAAAGCTTATTAATATTAATAGATTCTGAATTCATGTACTGGATGTGCTGGATACATTTTTAAACAGGCAGAAACTATCTGCATCATTTGTTATTTCTTGATCTTATTAGTGCACAACAGTGGAATTAAAAACACTTTCATTTTATCTCCTTGATTCTTCAGAAGAGTTGATGGAGGGGAAGCATGAAAATCCAATTAACGGTGAGCATTATGATGCCATCTTTATTGTACTCCTCATAGAGCCCCAGCCCCTTCAATGGAAATGGAGGGGGTTCTATTTAAAATAACCCTTCTGATTACATGAAGATGGTATAATAAGACTAAAATCAATATAATAATGATCCATCATTGCTTATTTTGGTTTAATTTACAGTTGCTCTGTTATATTAAAACAGTAAATTGAACTTGATCTGAATTAAGGATCATGAATTCATATTTGTAGGTATAGAACAACTTGTGCTAATGCCACTCACCTAATCATGGCCTGAGACATCATATCCAAAGCAGCAGTGCCTGAAGCATCCTTGGGTGCTGGATCTGAGTCAAATATAACTTGAGCACAGGGATTGATCCACATCTGCAGGAAAAAGTGGGGTGAAAAATTGTCATTTACAGTAAAACTGGGAATTTGTGATATATCTGTACAAACAGATAGCATTCATGGACACAGTAAAAATATTAAAGGTACATTTAATATTTAAATAGTTCAGCCAATAGGGCTTGTTCTAAACAAACTTTTTGCCTATTGTTTTAAGCGCAAAAAGAATCTTTTTTTATTTCTTCTTGGGCTAAACAGGGTGAGCACCAGTGCACAGATAATCAGAAGTCCATTATGCAGGGGGTTTATCTAATTATCTGCCTAGCAAGGAACAAACATGGAGTAGCTTCAGTCTCCCTGCTTGCCTTGTTTATCTCAAGGAATAATACCAATAAGAGATAAAATATGTTCAGCACAGCTTGTGATGAAAATAGGACCAGTAACACTAAAAAAATTTAAGAGTTTATTATACAGTAGACATTATTTGCCCTGCATTGGTAAATATTAATTATCCGCAAAATGTTAATGTAAAGATAAAGTATATTTTCACTTTATGGTGTTACTGGTCCTTTAAAAGCAATGATGTAAATACAGACCTTGAAATCTGGGAAGACTGGCATGACCTCCACTGGTGTAACACGAGGCTTGCTATAATGTTGTGAAATCTAAGGAGGGTAGAAAAGATTAAAAAAATATTTATAAGTACTTACAAATAACAACCCAAATCCTTGCAATAATATCACACACTTGACTTACATCTTTCTGGGCATCATCAAAGGTCTTCTCAATGGCAGAAATCTGGCTGTCTCTGTCTTTATATATATCTTCCTCTGTGAATTGCTGCTTGACAGAAACTCCAATCCTGGCCAATAGAAATAAAATTAGCCATGGCTCATTGAAAATAAGATAGGGACAATGATTTATAATAATGATTTAGGGTGACTTGTATTGTTTGGCTCAAGTATGACAAATGACACAAGCTCTTGGCACAAAGCCTACCATTTCTTAACAGCACAGTTATAACTAGTCCAGGCCACCACCATCTAGTAAACAAAGTATTATCTTAACACATAGTGATGTGCGGGTCGAGACCCACCTTCACCCCTCCATTTATAGACCCACGCCACCCCGCTGATGTCACAAAAGGGGTGGGACAGGAACAAGTCTATGAAACAGGAAGGCGGCAGTCTAAGGTTGCGGGCGGGGAGAGCAGGCAGAAGAGCTCAACCCCACCCTCAACCAGCAAGAGGAGCAGCGTTGTCGGCCTGAATCCACAGGTATCAGGCCAGCCCACACATCACTATTAAACACTTATAAGTTAATTCACTTATTTGTGTTTTATTCATTCATAAGTGCACTGATCACATTACTAGACATGAAGCGTACACAACGCAGACAAACTTATGCAGGCACACCTACCATATCCGATTACTTTGCCTACGTTTTCTCATGCCTGACAAATCATACCCACTACCACCACACCAAATGAACACGTGTTACCCTTCATGGCATCAATCAGAGAAGTTTCAATGCAGGTCTTTCCAAAAGATGTCAGAAAGTTAGGATAGGGGAGGGTCAGGTTACATCTGCAGCACTTGTGGTTCTTTAGCCTGGCCCTGATGCCTTCTTATCATTAAAGTGAGCTTCCAACTTGAATTTATGCTTAAAACAGGATACTCTCTGCCACTCTGTCTGCACTGACATTATTGTAAGGCTTCAGGAGGTTAAGTCCTGGTAAACCTTTTACACTTCTTACTTGAAACATTATCTGGTAAAAGGCTTAAACATCAGAATTCCAGCCACATGAACTTACTTGACTTCTGGCTTCTCATTGGAAACACCATAACGGTTAAACTCCGTGGAGATATATTCCGTTTTCCTCATCCATGGTACAACCTTAGCATGCTGCTGAGATCTGACAAAATATTAAAAAAAAAAATCTGAAAATGTTGCCATAGGTAGATATAAGAACATTTGTGCATTTTTCACTCCCCACGTGTACCCATCCTTAAGTCTCTTCAATTTCCATTGCTTGGAGGGAGAAGCTTAGGGATAAAGAATTTCTACATGAAGGTTGCTACCTTTTGGAGCTGCTGGGAGCCTGAATTTCCTCTTCTAGAAGCTTCTCATCAGCAAAATCAAGAGTCACTACAAAAACAGAAGGTCAGTATAGCAAGATAATTAAAAGCACAATAGGACACTGTCACAAAAGCAACACTGTAACATTCAGACACTCAAGTCACTCATTTATTTCCAGGCCTGACTCGCTTTGGACAGTAACACTACTATTTTGAAAAAGTGTGTTAACCCGAGGATGTCAAATCATAGGTAGACTGTCAGTATCCCTATGAAGTTATAAAGGTGTGCTTTATTTTCTGCAGCATTCTCCCCTCCCCAAAATAATGCATTCTTTTTCTCTATCAAACAGTTAATTTAGTACCCGAGACCACACTCTGCAACTTTAGACAAAACAGTTTTATATTTATTTCATACCAGTAACCAATTAATTAAAACAATATTCAATATTACAATTTATTAGATATTACTGGTAGATATAACTGGTTATGCAAGTACCCAAAAAAAAAAACAACAGTGTGCCAATTCAATTATTGTTGTGAGCAAAATAACTCGTTCTTAATTGCTGAGAAAAAAAATGTATCACATAATATGAGGGCAACAACAACTACCCCCTTCAAAGGGAACACATGGAGAACTACTAAGAGAGGGGAACAGCCCCTGACCAACATCTGAGTGACTTGTGGCTAAAACCCCCAGTCACACCTGACAGTTAAGCAATTACAGTATACTACAATTGATTAGAGTCTGCTTTTTTTCTCACCATTGGGGTCTATACGATAGGTATCCGGGTTAATTAGGTCAATGGTTACCCCCAAATCTGGTTCCGTCAGAAGGTCATGCTTGTGCTGTTTCTCCAGCGATGTGGCTTTATACTGTACAAATCTAAAACACAACAAATACTCCAGTAGAATGACGTGCAGACATCTAGACACATATATACAAAAACATTTCTAAACCTTACCTGTTCTGGTCAAAAGGGTAAGTTATAAACTTGGGGTCAAAGGGAATATCAGGGAGCGTGTTGCAGTATTTCACACGACAGACAACCCCTGATCTAAACATGAGACACAAAAATAGTAAATAGAAAGAAGTAATGTGACTGATGTGTAATATTAAATACAAATATTATAAAATGAATATATAAATGAAAATATATATCCCCCCTCAAAAAGTACTGCAATGTGCCAATAATTATGTATGCCCACAATGTAAGAAAATTGCATCTCCTCACTCAAAAATAATATATTTATTTGAAAGGTATTCTCCAATATATAGATAGTTATGTATAAAGTGACCGTCAATTAAGCCAATCCTAAAATAGTCTGCAACTCATCTTTATGGTGTTGTAGCTATTCAGACTCAAAACAAAGGAGGAAGAGCTCATATTAACATTAAAAAACAGCCAACAGGTTATTGAAGCTAAAATAAACTTCACAAATATTCCAGTTCACATAAAATGACATTTAGCCTGTATAATCACAATCAGGTGCAGAGTCAATGTGGCTAATGGCTATGCCCTTATTATTTTGCAGCTTTTCTTATATGTGTATTTACCCAGTAAAATGCCAATGCATTATTGGTCTTTCACATTATCGATCAGTATATTTTCATATATTAAATCCCTAGTTTTAATGTACAGTTCATAAATAGAATCTGGGGTGACCCTTATTATTTCTAATTACCTATTGGTCATGTCTAGAGATTCAATAAGAACATCCTCCCCGCCTTGAAATAGGGAGATTCAGCTTTGTTTGATAGGCTTTTTCCCTTCTGCCTACCACACTATGCTTGGTTCTTTGGGGGGGGGGGCTGCTGTGAGTTCCACACTTCTGAATAAGGTACTGATATTAATTGTTACACTTGTGTCTAGCCTAATATTGACATTACATGTTAGAGTGATCCCCACCATCCATGCTTAGTTTATATCATCCATGGGCCAGTGTATACTTGACTGCCTACACATATTGGGATTACAATGCCAGATTTTCAGTGTAAATTGAAATATTTATTAAAATCAATATAACTGAACTGTTAGCTATTAACAACAATGATTAGGGTCCTCTACCTAAACTGTTGTTAGCTTACACTCTATTTCTGTAAAACAAAGAAAAACGTACCTCTCTGGAACTGTACGATGAGAACTGGACCTAAAGCAGAAGATTAATAAAAACATACATGAGTACAAGACAATAAGAAACAACACACAAGCACAGATCTCTCAACCAGAATAACCTCAAACAGTTGCTCCTTTTGCAAGAATCTTCTATATAGATGATCTTGCAAGTCATCATTGACCTGCATACAAATGAATTAGAATAGTTTGGTGCCATGATCTTTCTACCAACTAACATCTTCTTATACTATTTACTGCAACAGCAGGTTGGGCACATTTGCCCCTATCTATATAAACAGGTATAAACATACAACAAAGCCTACGAATATGACATATGGCAAAGGTAAACATGGAAAGAGAAAAAACAGGTCTGCTAATACCAGCTGCAATAGGCAGACTCCATGGAGTTTAAAGGGTAGTGGATCTTTAAATCAACTTTCAATATATTGTGGAATGCCCTGTTCGTACCAACTTTTCAGTAGGTCGTCATCTTTTATTAGGGATGCACAAAATTCAGGATTTGGCCTTTTTCAGCAGAAATCAGACAAATCCGAGCAGAACCAAATCCCTATAATCATGTGAATCACAAAGAAATTGTGATTTTTTTTTCCACATGCTGTTCTTTTTAAACCTTCATTTGGAATCAGCCAAATCCTTTATAAAATAGTATTATAAACAAGTATTAAATTATATGATTCAGAGCATCCCTTTCTTTTGTATTTTTGCTTCTCTCAAGCTTCCAAATTGGGGTCACTGACTCTGGCAGCCAAAAAACTATTTGCCCTGTAAAGCTACAATCTTATTGTTAATTTCTAATACTTATTTTTCTATTTAGGCCCTCTCCTATTCTTCTTTGGTGATACTATAAAAATAAGTTGGACATAGAGCGAATTTTAAAATCAAGCTGTTGCCAAATACAGCTGCTGAATTACTGTTTTGATAAAAACCCATAGTTAAAAACAAATACAGGATATAAAAAATAAAAGCCCCACAAATCCACAGATCCCTACCCGGTTGGTAAAGTAGTCCTCCTCCAAACTTCAGATGAAATAGTATTTGCAGAGATCACCAGCGCTAAATGCAAATTTCTTTCCCCTTTAGCTTTGATCGCTGGTGATCTCATCAAACACTACCACTAGATCCTCAATGGTTCATGTCTGTGTTACAAAATAATCATGTGTTCTAAAGTTTATTTCTCCAAAAGTTGAGGACTGATACTGCCACAATAATGCTTACATACAGAACACTAAAAGTTCTCTTGATATATTAAGTGTGAGACTAGCCTGCCAGGGGATCTTCAAGTGGGCTATCAAAGCCAGGTTCCCCAGGAGGATAAATCTGACACTAGATATACAGAATCTAAACTTTTCATATAATTAAAGCTAAAATTTTACCCTTCAGGCCATTAGAAGCTAGACACAACCATTTATATACTGCACTCATATTGCAGTAAGAACTAAAGTGCAGTGCCACTAATCATACAGAATGTAGCTTTTACTAGCAGTGTAAATGCAAGCAAAGGTATCATTGTAAGCTACAGGTTTACCAAAGCAAGTGGAGCACGTAAGAAAATTAACTATATGTTTGTATTCATTACTACAATAGGGCATGTATGTATTATAGACGTAACATTGATTGAAAACAATGGGGCTTATTTATCAACAGTGGGTAAATTTGACCATGGGCAGTTACCTATAGCAACCAATCTGTGATTAGCTTTTTTTATGCCAGCTGCAAGTAGGAAACTTAACCCCATACGTCCTGCACTGACAGGTAGGGCCATATGCATATCCGATTGGTTGCCATGGGTTACTGCCCATGGGTAAATTTGCCCAACACTGATAAATGACCCCCAATAACTCTTCAGTCTGACGTTTCTGCTGTACTACACTTCCCAGCATGCCTTGCAAATGAGAAGAAGGTCATATATACCAGCAGAAAGAAAGGATGAAGACACACATTTCTTATTTTAAGGCTGAAACTACACAAAGAAGTTGCTTATAACTTTCCAAGATCCCCCCGTAAAAAGAGTTTAAAGGCAGGCTGATAACGGTGCGCCTTTAGTTCTGAACCGGTCTCATGGAGTTGATATGGCGCAGCAAGGATCCTGCTCACCTATGTCCGTCCTCTCGCTGTGCCTGAGTCTGGATAGTAGGAGCCATGTCGTGTTTACCGCTGGACCGACAACCACCGCTCGCAACTCACAGCCACAACCGGAAGTCGGGTCCTCGTAAAACCACGCCCCTGGGAGTCAAAAGCAAATGCCTGTTCGTGTATCTACGGCAAACAAAACGTCCCAACGCTATAAGCCTGACGTCAGGACGTCAGTTCCCGAACTGAAGGGCATTGTGTAAGTTTAAACAGGAGAGCTGCAGGAGAGTCCGAGTATATGGGAAAGGTCGCAAATGAAGGTGGATACAAAAGACTTAGCAGCAGAGATTAAACATCCTTTACATCAGTCCTTCTTTGCGTCAGTAGAGTTTACAATCTAAGGTCTCCATCACGTACACGATATACATTTTCACAGCAGCCTGTATGTTTGTGAAACTTGAAAACTGGCACATGCATGGCTGATAAACAAAAAAAAGTTGCTGGGCACAAATTTGCAGTGTTCATTCGTATTCCATTAGAGCAAAAATTAAAAGTGTTAAAAGAGAAGGAAAGCTCCAGTAGTAATATAACACACCCAGTCAGACACCAGGGGCCCACCATAAAACCTTAGACCAGGGGCCCACTCTCAGTGCTATTATTCTTCATCTATTCAATCAACCTCTATTCTCCTAGTCTCTTTTCTTTACATACTATAATCAATTATTCCATCTATTTAGCCTCTTTGTTCTTATAGAAATAGGGAATGGCCATGAAATAGGCCGAAAGTTAAGCAGCATGAGGGCCCCCTGGAGTTTTCCTGGTATCCAGGTGGGCCAGTCCGACACTGCACCCAGTGATTCTAGTAGTTGCTTGTCTCCTGCCCTGAGTCTGTGCTTCAGGTGTCGGACTGGAACACCAGGGTCCCACCAAAAACCTTAGATCAGGGGCAGAGCCGGGCCAACCCAGCCAGGCGCCCTAGGCAACCTGGCTCAGTGCGTGCTCTAGTGCGTAACCGCGTTATAGTGCGCACGCGCAAAACTGCGCTACGTGAGCGCATGCGCGAAAGCGCAATTAAGAAAAAATATCCACGGCAGTCGGGGAGAGACAGGACCGGACAATGGGGTGGGTGACAGAGCAGGTACGTGCCTGGCGCCCCCCCCACCTTTGCGCCCTAGGCACGTGCCTACTCTGCCTACCCCTAGTTCCGGCCCTGATCAGAGGCCCACCCAAAAACCTTAGACCAGGGGCCATTCTCAGGACTATTCTTCTTCCTCTCCTTACTCAACCTCTATTCTCAAAGTCTCTTTTCTTTACATGCAGTGTCAGACTGGGATGCCAGGGGCCCACCAGAAACCCTTAGGCTAAGGCCACACTAGGCGATAGCGCCGCGATTTGACTCGCGGCGACTTTTCGCCGCGACTTTTAAGCCGCAATCGCTGGGGAAACTGTAGCGCTGCCGTCTATGGGGAATCGCGAAAAATCGCCAGCGTAAAAACACACGCGGCGATCTTTTCTCTACTGTCGCTCGAAATTGCCTCGCTACAATAGAAAAAATTGCGGCGCTATCGCCTAGTGTGGCCTTAGCCTTAGGCTGAGGGCCCACTTTACAAACTATTATTCCTCCTCTCCTCATTCAATCTTTTATACTCCTAGTCTTCTATCTCTACATACTATATTATTAAGCCCCATAAAGAAATAGGGAATGGCCATGAAATAGGCCAAATGGTTAGAAGCATGAGGGCCCACCAGGAGTTTTCCTGGTATCCTGGTGGGCCAGTCCGGCACTGTGCGCTTCTATTCAAGAAATGCAACTGTTTGGGTTATTTTACCTTGAGTGCTACATCATGATCATTATTCATACTAAATCCAGGCCCCCTGCGCAAAATATGGGTAATCTGAAATGCAAGCAATCTTGGGTCACCTGCAACTCCTACCCCTGTAGCTGCCAGGTCTACATATACTGTGAATGCGATTACTCCATTACGTCTGGGCTTTTTGTTATTTTTTACTTATCTCCTTTTGTGAATAATTAAAATAAATTGAATTATGGATTATATACACAAACTTGTCTTCTGAAGCCTAGAAATTGGCTGCAATTCAAACCACTGCTAGCTTTCCACCTTGCATTAATAATAGCCAAGTGAAAGTACTACTACTGGCTCTAGAAATCTATAAAAAACATTTGTAAAGCAAATGATTGCCAGTCGTAACTACAGAGGAAGCAGAACCTGTGACTGCAGGGGAGCCCAGGAGCTATAGGGGCCCCATGAGGCTCTAACCCATACATTTTCGATAAATATTGGTAAAATAGGGCAACCTCTAGACCTTTTGGGGGCCTGAAAGATATAATTACCCCACTGGTCATTGCTATTTTCTTTCCATGATACCCATTTTGAGACCATACCTACTGAGGCAATAGCTACCAAATCAAGCTTCTGTGTATATAGATCCAAGTACTAATTGACAATGATAACAATAATAAGTGTCAGTTTACTATGGGGTTGTTACCAGTAATGCTCAGTCCACACTTCATCACACCTCACCCTTGCCCTGTTTCACCCATTTCAATTTGAAAACTCTGGAGAAAATTAGGCATCTCTATACAAACCCATGCACTCATAATCTCGTCTATAAACAACATTTTTGGTTCAGACACTGTGCTTTTTTGGTGAGTATATTCACTGTTGCACTTCTCTCTATTTGCAACTCAGTTGGATGATTACTTCTGGGGCAGACGAGCAGATTCAGGGAAATTTAGTCGCCTGGCGACTAATCGCCTCTTCTGCGGGGCGACAATCTCCCAGAACTGCCTTCCGATTGCCTGAATGAAGAATCGCCTTCGCTAATGCACTCGCGGCGCTTCAATTTCCGAAGTTGCCCGAATTTCTTGTGAGGCAACTTCGGGCTACTTCGGAAATCGAAGCGCCACGAGTGCATTAGCGCAGGCGATCATTCAAGCAGGTGGAAGGCAGTTCGGGGAAATTTTCGCCCTGTAGAAGAGGCGATTAGTCACCAGGCGACTAAATCTCCCCGAATCTGCCCGTCTGCCCCAACCCTAAAGGGGTTGTTCAGCTTCCAACACTTCAGTTCAGTTAGTTTCCAATTATGTGTGAACGTTCTTCTAATATTGAAGTGTAGATCAAAATTTTCACCTTTCTAAAGCAGGTCTCAGAGGGGGTTGCTGACTCTCTAAATTGTTCTAAATTGATACATTTAGTTGATACATTTCTTATATGTAGCCCTGCTGAGCAGAAATCCTGGGTTTCATTAAAGGTAGCTGTTATAAGGGTTTACGCACACGGGCAGATTCTGGGAGATTTACTAATCGCCTCTTCTTCGGGGCGACAATCCCCAAAAGCTGCCTTCCCCTTGCCTTCCGCCTGCTAAAATGAAAAAACAACTGCGGCAATGCACTCGTGAGGCAACTTTGGGCGACTTCGGTAATCGAAGCGCCGCAAGTGCGTTGCCGCAGGCATTTTTTCATTTTAGCAGGCGGAAGGCAAGGGAAGGCAGTTTGAAAAAGTGTAGCCTCGAAAGAAGAGGCGATTAGTCACCAGACGACTAAATCTCCCGAATCTGCCTGTGTGCTTAAACACTAATTGATACAATAGTTGCTAATAGTCCAGAGAAGCTCCTGAGAAATGTATCAACTAAATGTTGCAAAATTATAACAGTTCAGAGTATGTGCCTGAATTACTGAGCTGCCAGACTGAAACACCAGTGACAGGAGCATTAAACTTTAAACTTGAATTTTAGGAAAAACTGTAAAAAAATGGAAAGCAATTGAAAAAAATATTTATTTTTGGTGAACAATCTGTACAGGTTTAAAGATGCCATAATATTAAGCACTGAATTGGTATAATATGTTGTGTGTGTTGTGTACCTACACATCACAGATCCACATTATTATTCACGACTGATTAACTGATTGAGGTAACTGAAAAAAGCACTTTCATTTTTGGTAGCCCTTTAATAAAATTACCGAAGTCGCCCAAAGTTCTTGTTAGGTAGCTTCACCTGACTGACAAGCTTTGTAACCTATAGCTTGCTCAGTGCGAGGTAACTGCATATAATACACAAGAGCCATAAATATCCTGTAAATTATATCCTTATAATACACAAAAGCCATGAATATCCTGTAAATTATATCCTTATAAACGAAACGGTGAGTTCTTACGTAATTTCTGTCACATGACTCACTAACACTTGTGTATTATAATAAATAAAGTACCCCCAGTTGCAAAATATGAGGATATTAGAAGTTACCTCAGAGTTCCATGACCTGGAAAAAAAAACAGACCTCGGTCATGGAACTCCAGCTCCTTGGTAACTTAGAATATCTTGATATTTTACAAGAGGGGGTACTTTATTCACTATATAAAACACTTTAATTTTTTGGTGCCACTGTCCCTTTAATAAAGCCCTTTACAGGTCTAAGTCTTGTTAGGTAGTAGCTTCATGATCTGACAAAAAATCTTTTTATCCTTTAACTCGCTCAGTGCGAGCCTGGTAACTGCATATAAAACACTTTTTTTGGTGTCACCGTCCCTTTAATAAAGGCCTTCACACACAGTTCTAAGTCACCTGATTGACAAGCTTTTTATCCTATAGCTCGCTTGCTTTCAATCCGACGCCCAGTGATCTCTTTGTGCCCAGCATCTCGCACTGGGAAATGCATGTACTCTGGAAAGCCCGCCTTCTATCCGGAAAGGCCACGCGATTTGCGTATATTTATCCCTCCTCTTTCGCCCTCGCAAATTGATTGACAACTAGTTTTGCCTATTAGGGATTAGCTTTAGAGCTCATGTTCCGGTGAGTTTTGTTGTGCAGTGTAATGGCGATGTTGCTGAACCAGGCTCAGCCTCCCCAGACTCGGGACGGTGGCGGAACGCAAGGCGCTTCCCTTGGCCCTGGGGTTCCAGTTGGGCAACAGCAGCTCGGCCTTCAGCAACAACAGCAGGATTTTGACCCGGTGCAAAGATACAGGATGCTTATCCCTCAGTTGAAGGAAAGTCTGCAGGTAAGTGGTGGGAATGCTGCATTCTTTTTCTTCCAGGATTACTAGGCAATCTGTTGGCATCATGTATTCAGCTGACGTCTTTAGTGCTCATTCTGGAATAAGATGTTGGTAGTGTACTCACACAATGGAACACTATACACACTGGCTGTTTAGGCTATTGGGAAGGTATGGGAGGGTCTCTAGGTAACTTCTATATGGATTTTCTGTAAACCCCCTCCCCCTGGGATGTATCGTTGTGACTTCTGTTGGTGTTGCCAAAGTTGCCCCTATATTTGTAATTCCATGACAGGCTAGTCTACGCAGTGCTACGCAATATGTTGGCGCTATTTAAATACATGTTAATAATAGTCTGATAACACTATTCCCATGGGTTAGGGCAGGGGCTGAGCTTCTAAAATGGATCTGGCCATAAACGTAACAATTACAATCTTGGAAAGGATCTTTTGAAGAAGTGGTTGGTAGAAAACCAAATAATCGTGTTGCTCTTCAGTTAGGCAGCTGGAAGAAGGCTGACAATCCTGCTGTTACAATTTTAACCATCCCACTGAGGAAGGCTCCATACATGCTAGGATTTGGAGCTCAACATCTGGAGGGCTCATTTATGAAAGGAAACTAAAATAAGGAAAAGCGAAAGCAGAGGGAAACTTTTTTATTTTTTTATTTTATAGATAGTGTTACCTTGGTGAACAAATGTTGTGCATTAAACTTTGGAACGAAGTACCTGTATAAAACCTTTCTATTTGTCTGTTTTCCAGAACCTCATGAAGATAGCAGCCCAGAACCTTGCGCAGAACACAAACATTGATAATGGCCAGTGAGTACCTATAACATGTAACTCTGTACTATGATACATTTTTAGTGCAATGAAAATATGAATGGAATATCGGCAGATTTAATAAATACACTCTGTTCATTTTATGAAAGGTGGAATCATGCCTAGAGGGCCTATATCCCTTCTATATAAGCAATTTAAAGGAACTTTAACATCAAATTTATTAATGCTTAATTCCCCACAAAACAGCTATAATATTATGTAAGGTTTACTACCCCTTGGATGTTTTCAAATCATCAGCTTGAATTTGACATTCAAAGTGCCCCATAGAAGAAAGGTCAAAAAGGAGATAGAAGTTTGATTTCCTCTGTGCGCTGAACCAGAAGTTGTCTTCCAACTGTTGACCAAAAGCACCTAATCTTTTTTTTTTTTTTTTTTTTTTCAGCATCTATATAATACATAAATGGTGAATATGATGGAGCACACGAATCGCCAGACTCTTGCTGCAAAATATATATTAATCACGACATGTTTCGGATCCATATCGAACCGAAACATGTCGTGATTAATAAATATTTTGCAGCAAGAGTCTGCCGATTCGTGTGCTCCATCCTATTCTCCATTTACGTATTATATTGGTCTGACTGTTGTGGCCTATTTAAGGAAACAGAGCAGTAAAACAGGTGGATTTCGTTACAACAAACCCTCTTTGTTCACATTTTTTTCAGCATCAGCTTAAAGTGATACTGACACTAAAAAATTTATTTTCAAAATGGTAATCTGCATTAAAAGTTACCTATAGTCATGTCGATTATTTTTTGCTGATAGTTCTCCTTTTGTAAGTAATTGATACCTTCAGTTCCTAAACCTGACTTTTGCCAACCTGACTATCTATTCTTAACCTGTCAGAGTTTCTAATGCTAACGGACTCCTGCTGCGCAAATATGGCAGCCCCCTCCTACAGAAACATGGGGGTAAGCAAGGTAATGTGAAAGCATCAGGCAAATACTTTTATGGCAAACTTATAAATAGCATTCAAAGACAATGCTATTATTAATATAAAAAAATATTTTTTTTTTCTGGTGTCTGTATCTCTATAAATCTAAGCTCGCATAATTAACCCCCAAAGCCGTCCAAATTAATAAAACATAAATTTAAGATGCAGACACTGAAAAAAAAAAATCTTAGGTGCTTCAGGTTATCGTTGTGAAGCCTACTTCTAGTTTAGTGCTCGGAGGAATTCAAGCTTCTGTCGCCTTTTTGTCTTTCTCCTGTGGGGGGGCTTTGCATGTCAGATTCAAGCTGAAGATGTGAAAAAAAGCCATGGGGAAGTAAGTCTTACCTATAATTATAGCTATCTTGGGGGGGAAATTTTGGTGTTACTAGTCCTTTAATACTCTGATCCAGGTATTGGAGATAGGATACATTAAAGCATGGAGAAAAGAAATGGGGTGGACTTTCTGAACAAGATTGGTTCAAACTATGGGAGGATAACACACAGAAAAGTTCTATTAACACCATTATGCTGGAGACTGGCTATAAAGTGTTGTTTTGCTGGTACTTTACCCCAGCTCGAATAGCTAAATTTTAGCCAGATGCTATCAGCCACCATTTCAGAGGCTGTCCCTCATTAGGGATGCCCATCCATGACACCATTTTGGATTATGATTTATAACTTTATTTTCTCCATTCTGCATATTAAATTGAAAAGGGAAACCCATATGTAGTGACTAAACAACAGGGTCAGTTATTGAACAATATTTTTCTAGCAGCCAGGCAAGTAATAGCTAAGCGTGGAAATCACCCTTTCTTAAAGTTAAATAAGTGAAGGCAAAACTGGATTGGATTATTTCCAATGATAAATTGACCAGTATTAACTTTGATAAACACTAATCCTTTTTGTGCAATTTGGCAATTGTGGATAGATTAGATATCATCTTATTACCAAGATACTGGCTTTCCCTTTAGAGAACTAGAGATTATTAAGTGGGTCAATCATATACTGCTGTACTCGAGGGATTCGCTTTATTTAGCCATTCATACATAGGGCTACTTTAGGAAACGTAAATGGGCAAAACCAAATTTTCTTTTTACTTGTTAGTTTGTAACATTTATATTTGAAACCATGTCATATTATCTGTTGGGAAAGATCTTAATGTGATGTTGGAAATTATGTATATTGTATGTATATTTCGTTTTTTGTGATAAGATAATTATCAATGGGAATGATGTGACACTTGATAAACTCTTGTCTCCCCTGCACTTAATGTTCTGTATCATTGGCAAACTCCTGTAGCCTGCAGTGATGCCAGGCTAAGTGGTAGTGCAAAGACAAGATAAGCTTATGCTTTGATGTAAGCAGTTTGTCAAGCATATTATGGGTGCATGCTTGGTAACTGCAATCTGACTATAAATATGCACCAGTGCAGTCAACCAGTTTCATTAACTGGTATACTAAATAATGAACTGATGTAAACTTACTCAGGCTGCTTCTTTGCGCACTTGTGGTGTTCACTATAATTTATTTTCTATTTTTATTGGCTTCTGAGATTTGTATTTTTAGACTGTTTAGAAAGTTAGGGTCATTGAAACTCCTTCAAAATGCTGTTTAGCTGAAAGCCTGCCTAGTTTTATAAAACTGCTAGTATCTCTGTAAACACACAAATTAATGTAATGCCCAGAGGAACATTTTACAGCATTTAATTTGAGTTTACACCCGCTTTTAATATCAACTTTACTACCTGATTGTTGGTACATCTATTGAATCGACTTAGCTTTTCTGGATATTTATAGATGCTTAAGGCATTAGCAGAACTTGGGTATATCTACTTAACTTACTGAGAAACCATTCAGAACAATCACACTTCAAAAGTATTTTAAAAACTAGAAATTAGAAATTTCTATGGTTACTATGGTTACTAGGGTTATCTGTAACATGCATCTTTTTGATAAACCTTTTTTTTTTTTTCTTCTTCTTCCAGGAAAAGTGCAGATGGGCCAGTGCAGAGGTTTGACAAAAGCCTGGAGGAGTTTTATGCCCTATGTGACCAAATGGAGCTTTGTCTAGTGAGTATTAAGTTCTTATAGATAGTGTGGGTTTTGGTCAATGCTACTGTTGACTTTAAGTTTAGCTAATAGCATGCTTTTGGCTTGAAGGCCAGGCTTACTCCTTGCTTGCTTCCAAAAGCAATATGTATGGGGTATTCCCTCTGTTAAGAGGAAGTAGTCATGGGAAGCTGTAATCTATATCCTTATTTTACATTTCTTTATTTGGCAGCATTAAAGATGGCCAAACATACTTTAACAAATCATTACTGTGGTGTTCTAGGGTTGCTCTGCTGTGCCCATTGTAGTTTCTGGATCTTGGTAATTCTGTCAGATGGTTGTGAGTCCCTCATCTAGCCAGTCTGTATTTATAAATGTCAGTTTGAGCATAATTTGTAGTGTTTTATATGTGCCAGTTGTGAAAAGGTTGTATGGTAAGGGGCCGTGTAAGACCTTCATAATTACATATAAAAAAACACCTGTGCCTGCTGTTTAAAAAATAAATAAATAAATGTTGGTTTGTGTTTTTATTTTGTTGACTTTTGTTTTATCCAATTTTTTTTTTCAAGCGACTTGCCTACGAGTGCCTCTCCCAGAGCTATGACAGCGCAAAGCATTCACCTACATTGGTGCCTACAGCCACTAAACCTGATGCAGTACAGACCGAAAGCCTACCTTATACCCAGTATTTGAGCATGATCAAATCACAGATATCTTGTGCCAAAGACATACACAATGCACTTCTTGAGTGTTCGAAAAAGATAATGGGAAAGACTCCGAACACACAAGGTGGACTTTGACTTCTACTGACTGCTCACCAATATGCAGCGGGTTACTGTATAACCGTTGTATCTCAGAAGGACCCTCTCGTAATTTGGAATTTACATTTTGTTTGTTTTAAAAAATATAATCCTTGAATTCTTAAGGTTTAATATAGTCTGACCTGTTTTTGTTATTCACATATACAACTCAGAAGATGAAAATCTAGTCACCATCGCCCTTCTTTGCACTCCCACATGTTTTAGGAATGCTTGCCCTGTTCAACAGTAAGCATAGCCAGTCAAGCTGACAATACATAATTACATCTAATAAAAGCCTTCTATAATCCCCTGCAAGAGGTAAGTAAATAATTATTTAAAAATTAAATAATTATAAATTTAAAAAAAGTGCGTGTTTCTTTTTGTAAGAAAATTAGCCCTTGGAAATGGCTGACACAGCTGAATTAACATGCTGTCTGTATTTGCTCTGTTGGGAAAAGCCTGATATCACCAGTGCCCTGTCATTTAGTTTAATGGTAACTGCCTGTCGTGAGCATTTTTGGCCCAATTTGCATTGACCGCAAGGTGTGATATTCGTTTTAACAGTGCCTTGTACTCAGCCGTTCAGAAATAGCTGGTCATTCTTTCCCAGCTGTTGTGCCTTGTCTTTCTATGCCCTGCAGTAAGGTGCAGCTTCTAGAAAAAAAAAAACAGGTGTTTACATATTACCTGTGATATTTTATTTATTTAAAAGGTACACTGCCTGAAAAAAAAGTGTTTTCTTTGCAATAGGACGTGCATCAGAAGTCTTCAACATGTGAACCCATTTTATTTACATTTGGCTATACAAAATGTGAACTTTAAATCATGTTGTTCTGTGAATTTTTGCTTTTAAGCACACCTGTTGATTTAGTTCATTCTTGTCTGCTGGTCTGTATCTCAAATGGAGAAAACTAGCCTGAACCAGTGTTGTGGTTTTTTTTTTTTTTTGTATGCTCTACATTAATGTCTCTTGTGGGTGCAGATCCACAGGCCAGAATGAAACCAATTCTAAGCATCAAATAAACAATATGGAAGCTAAACACAAAGGGGTCATTTAAATTGTACATTTTCAATATTTGCTAACAAATTCTAATCCATAAATTCCAAAGAAATGTTTGGACTATAAATCTGTTCTTTCTCGTTTTGAATTAATACACCGGATGCAATTTTACTATTAAGTACAGGTATGGGATCCCATATCCGAAACCCATTATTGAGAAAGCTTTAAATTGCAGGAAGGCCATCTCCGATAAGGGCATTTTTATTCAAAGAATTCTAGGGGCAGATTTATCTATGGTCGAATTTCGAAGTGGAAAAGACTTAGAAATTCAACCATCGAATGGGATTACTTTGAAAGTCTTTTTTAAAAAAAATCTTTATCGAATTTGACCGTTTTCAGTTGAAGTCAAATCGTACGATGAAATCTTTCGAATTGAACGATTTCATTGATCGAACGATTTTACTTCAACTTCTAAAAACGTAGCCAAATGTTGGCTATGGGTTCTAGGCGGTCCCCATAGGCTAACCTAGCAATTCGGCAGGTTTAAGATGTCAAAGTCGAACTTTTTTAAAGAGACAGTACTTCGATTATCGAATAGTCTAAGTATTTTCACTTCGAATCGAAGTTGAATTTAGGCCTATTCAATGGTCAAAGTACCCAAAAAATAATTCAAAGTTTTTAACTTTGAAAATTAACTTCGACCCTTCGTAAATATGCCCCCTAATATTCAAAAATTATCGCCGTCTTCTCTGTAATAATAAAACAAGAGTACCTTGTACTTGATCTTGGCTAAGCTGCAGGAATCCATATTGGTGGCAAGCAAACTTATTGAGTTTATTTTACATTTAAATTACTTAATGTTATGGTGATCCAAATAAAAAAAGATCATTTTATATGGAAAACGCCAGGTCCCAAGCATTCTAGTTTACAGTTACATATGTGGTAATGTTGAAAAAGACAATTTCATCAAGTTAAAACTTTTGCCCTACTCCAAGACTGCAATTGGACCAGTCCCTGGATCTCTATTGTAGTAGCAGTATTCATGTCAGTAGAGCATTTTGTTGCATGCACTTCCTCATTCACTCTGATTCTTGCTCCTCTCAACTGGCTGCCCTGCTATTAAAAGCTGTTAAATTGTGAAAGACATTTAACATTTATTTCCAACATGTGTGTCAGCAAGTCATGCAATTGTTTTCAATACTTTTGTAACTAACAACTATGTTAAAAATGAATCGTTTTTTGGTGCATTTTTATGACACTTCCCCCATAAAATGAAGTGCCCTATTTAGGGACTCCTCGCGTTCCTACCCACAAGTGGTAAGACATGAGAGCATGGTTCATAGTATGCCCTGAAAGTCCAATTTCTGTTGAGGTCCCTTCTGCCGATGCATGGGTGGCTCTAGCTCTTATAACTTTATGTTCTTTTATAAAGATAGCTAGACTTTGCTCTGTGAAGTTCAACAAGACTGCTGTTGTTGAGAACACAATATATACATTTTAGATCAGGGGTAGGCAACTCGCGGCTCCAGAGCCACATGCGGCTCTACATTCTGCTTGCTGCGGCTCAGTCTTGAGGCTTTGCCGTCTATACAGCCCTTGCACCGGCTGGTGGCGCATTGAGTGTGCGTCCGCGGTAAGCCAACGGTTAGCTTACCACAGTCTCACACTAAGGAAGCCGCCAGCAGGTGCATGGGCTGTATAGACGTCCTAGGAGTGACAGGCAAGACTGAGCCTCAGCAAGATGATTCATCATGGTCCTTACCGTGGTCACAAACTCAAGACAAGAGAGGGAAGATCAGCATGGAGCTTCAGAAACAGAAGTCACATTAAACTGATGAGAACACTAGCATTTAATAGGGCTATTCAGTGTTTAATTTCAAAGTAGGACTACACACTGCACTTCTGTTTGTTGTAACAGTTAAAATTAAAATTAAAAAAAGGTTTAAACGTCTAAAAGTTTATAAGCTGTGTTATGTTTTGCGACTCCAGACTATTGGCTCTTTTGAAAGTAAAGATTGCTGACCCCTGTTCTAGATTTACATTCTCCTCTATGGCAGCCAGGGAAGAAATGCAGAGCAATTAAAGGGGTTGTTCATCTTCCAAACACTGTTTTTAAGTCCTGTTGTTTTTAGATTGTTCTCCGGAAATAAAGACTTTTTCAATTACTTATTTTTTCAAAAAGCTTTATTGTTAGTTTCCGACAATGCAAAGCCTTAAATGCATTTACAATTCTGTTTAACATGAAATATTAACAATTGAGCTAGCACATTCAGTGTTTCATATAAGTTTGTCTGTAACCAATGCTTGCCAACTAACAAACTTATATTTACAGATTAAGCGTATTTCAGAACATATCAGCCAAGGTTTATTATTAACCTTTATAGGAAAGGCCATATAGTGTGGTGTGTGAAGGAGGGTAGAGAGGGGGGTGCAACGGGGTGGTGGTGAACTCGCTCCTCACTATTGATAAGCTTTGTAGAAGTCCGTTTCTTTGAACAGAAACCATCTTATCCAGACAGCAGAGAATTTTGCAAACGGATCTGGAGTAGAGATGAACTTTTCTTGAATCTGCTTATTTCTGTAATTTTATTGAACCAATCTTTGATAGTGGGGATATATGTAGTTTTCCAGTGTAACGGTATTGAAAGTTTTGCTGCATTGAATAGTTGTGGCTCTAGGTCTGAGTTAAAGATTGTCGCTAGTTGTGTATTGTGGAATAACAATACTTGTAGAGGGTCTGCTGGTATATTGACCCCTAGGATTTGACCAGACCGTGAGCATACCTCTTCCCAAAAAGGCCTCAAAAGATCACATGTCCAGAATATATGGTACAAGGTGCATTTTTCTCTAGTACAACGCTAACAAATGCCATTTGAGGCTTTGTATATATGTTGTAACTAAAATCTAAGTTTAATGTTCCTGTCTCTGGTGTTTTGAGTCTGGCAGCTCAGTAATTCAGGTGCAGACTCTAAACATTTAGTTGATACAGTTTTCAGAAGCATCTCTGGAATATTAGCAACTATTGTATCAATTCTAACAACTGCATTTAATGTAACCCAGGGATTCTGCTCAGCAGGGACAAAGATAAGAAATGTACCAAATTAGAACAGTTTACAGGGTCAGCAACCCCCCTTCCTTCTCAGAGCTGCTTTAGTAGGTGAAAAATTACAATTTACACTTCAATATTAGAAAAAACGGTCACACATAGAAAATGGAAAGTAATTTTAAAAAGTCGTTATATCTGGTGAACTATCTGAAAACAACTAGGTGTTTGAAGGTGAACCCCCACTTTAAGGGCACAATATTTATTCCTCTAGTGTGGCTGTGGTTTGCACCTTGTTGCCATAGGATATGCGGTAAGGAAAGGGCCCCATTGCAACCTGCATCCTCTAATGGGCATGGTCCTCCCTCTTATAAATACAGCCCTGGCAAACAGACAGTGTTTCAGAGTGCAAAGACTTGCTGCAATTCTGGAGCAGGGTAGGCAGTGTGCTAAAAACAGGCACGTTGTTCCCATATTTTGTGCTTTGCACAATGCCTTGGTGGTGAAAACTGGCCCCTTTATTCTTTGCTTGCTAGACAGGTTAAAAACAAGGACCATTTATAAATACTGCTTGCTTCATACGCTTGAACTCTGTGCCCCTTGCCCAGGTGTGCTAACAGTCTGCTTGCTACTGTGAATAGACTGTTCTGTGTTAACAAAGAGCTGAACTTTGTCCCATAAAAAGCCCAAATTGTGCAGTGCCCGTAGTTACTAGCTTTGCCCAACACACTGCTTGACAAATATTGCTGGTTCCCCATTCTTCGTTTGTGAAACTGTGGGCTTCTCTTTTTGTACCTATGAATCATTTAAATTCCATACAGTTCCTATTTCATATGACCACACTTGAAGAAAGAGGAAATGCCTACAGATGTCGGGTGCTGGTGTTGTTCTTTAAATCCATTTTTTCAAAAAATTCATGATTAACCTCATATATTATTGTATTAGTAGGCAATCACAGAATATTGAGAACATTGTGCTTCCTGGAATGGCCAATGCCCTTAAATATACTCACACAAGAATCAACTAACAATCCAAATATTGCACATTAAAAGGAATGCTGTCCAAACATACATGTGTGCAAATGCATTGCTGTGTGACCCAATGTTATTATGCTGCCCTATTGTGCCAAGTATAAAAATAACTATTGGTGTACTATCCATGAATAGTGAACAACTGCTTGATTTGGTCTACGTTGGCATCAAAGACAATTTCTTATGAAATCTATGGTCTCCCAGCTGCTTTTTGTGTCTGACAGTTGTAATGTACAGACTAACACTGCCAAATGTCTCTCAGTATGGACACTCAATATGATCTGCCCCCTTGCCTCTTACTGGCTGAGTTCTGGAGACCATGGAGCCATCTGCAATGTATGAAATAAGATTTGTATTAAAATGTAAAATTGGAATACAGTATTATATAGTAGTAACGCTGTAGATACATAATTGCCATTATATTTTATCCTTGCAAGGGAGATAATTAGATGCAAGAGAGGCACGGACCCCACAGAGTTGTCCACTATTTCCTATTCTTCATGACACCCACAGTAACAGAATAGTCGCCTGCTTTCGATAATTTGCACACAAATTTCATTGAAAAAAAAAAACTAAAATTCAGCTGAATTGTTTGTGAAGACAGGCAGAATTGTGCTGAACTGGGAGCGTGAGGGGGTCATCACATGCCATATTTATTACCCATGAAACCCTGTATGTGTCTAATTTCACTTCCTTAATCCCATCCCCTCTATTCACCTTTTTATCTCCAGAATGTGGGATTGTTATTTTGACTTTTAACTGCATTTTTGAAGCAGATACCTAAGGAAACACAATGTGTAATTCTGGCTTTTATTCATATAGTTCTAGCACGTTACACAGCCCTTGTCCCAGTTAAAGGGGTGGTCTTCCTTTTGATTACCTTTTAGTATGTTATAGAATGACTAATTCTAATCAACTTTCCAAATGTCCTTCATTTTTTCTTTTTTATAGTTTTTAAATTACCAGTTGGAGTCTTTTCAGCTGTGGGGAGTCACTGACCCCATCTAAAAAAACAAATCTTCTACAAGGCTACAAATGTATTGTTACTGCTACTTTTTTATTATGCATCATTCCATTCAGGGTCTCTCCTAATCATATTCCAGTCTCATTTAATTGCAGTAATTGTAGTATTTTTCATGTTCTTATCAATCGGCTTCTTATTCAGAGCCTTGCTTGAACAAAATTTCTAACACTAGGTGGCAGCATTTTTTCATGCTATGCCGTGCCTACTATGTCCTTGAATGGCCCATTTCTAATGCATTTGTAGGCTGGTTGATTTGCATTTCATATAATCTTTTGATATGTATCCCTGCAATTTCAGTAGAGTTCAGGAAACTGGGGGTGGAAAATGCTTTGAAATAACTGATGACTAACGAGGGCATAAGACAACATGGGATGGCTACAGAGTAGCAGACATCTTATTACATGCATGCAACCCGTAACTCTTCTGGTTGCCCTTTAAATAGTCTATATGCAGAGAAATTCACTGCATGTTGTTCATTTTCCTGTTGTAAGAAAAGAGTTTATCTAGCTCAATATTTATTGGCCTATTTATCATTCTGAATAAAAAGTGGAGTGAAGCATGACCGGTGCTGTTGCCCAGAACAACCAATCGGCAATTCGATTTAAAACAAAAGCACAGAACTGATTGGTTGCTATGAGCAACATCACCGGTAGTGTTTTACTCCACTTTTTACACAGCATGATAAATAGATCCCTTAGCCCAGTGATCCCCAACCAGTGGCTTATGAGCAAAATGTTGCTCTCTAACCCATTGGATGTTACTCCCAGTGGCTTTAAAACAGGTTCTTATTTTTGAGTTCCTGGCTTGCAGGCAAGTTTTAGTTGCATACAAACCATGTATTTCCAATCAGAGGCTCATGTAAGCTGCCAGTCCACATAGAGGTTACCAATAAGCCAATCACAGCCCATATTTGGCACACGAGAACAATTTTCATGCTTATCCATGCTCTCCAACTTTTTTTACATTTGAATGTGGCTCATGGGTAAAAAAAATGTTGGGGATCCCTGCCTTAGACTGAGTAAAGTGACGCATGGTGATTATAAAATTATCCCATTAGCTGCTAGCTCCATAGCTTTGAACTAGCTGGGCCCAATGCAAGTTCTATAAGTTACCTTGTAATTGATTTGACCCTGCCAATGTGTACCAATTTCAAATGATTGCACTGGCAAGGTCAGAGAGATTACATGGTGAGCCTATGAAGGAAAATATAAGATGGCATTGTCACCCCCACCCACCAGTGAGAAATTGTGCAGGTTAAAAAATGCCCCATGTGCATTAGCCCTAAAATGAGTCTAAAGCAACCACTGTGCCATATGCATACATAGCAAATTAATTCAAGTAAAGTTCATCTTTAAATTAACTTCTTTAAGACCATCTATTCTAAGCCTTTGTTTCAACTGATTTCCAATACAGGTATGGGGCCTGCTATCCAGAATGCTTAGGACCTGGGGTTTTACGGATAATTGATCTTTCCATAACTTGGATCTTTATACCTTAAGTCTACTAGAAAATCATGTAAATATATAATGGGTTTACAGATGACGGATCCCATAACTGTATTTATGTTGGACGCCATTTGCATTTTGCTTCCCATGGCCAGCAGCCCTGTGCCTTCAAAATCAGTAATCCATTCACTCTCCCAATTCCTTATGCAAGGCCTTCCTCCTCTTATTTTTCTGTGGAATAATACATGGCTTATGAGATATTGATCAGTGTGGGAGGAAAACCTCTACTTTGTGATCTAATTCCTAGCCCCAGGGTCAAATGTATGTGAGTCGAATTATGTAATGATTTGTTAGTTTCACTGTATGATTTATGCATGGATTACAAGCTTTAGATTGACAGCTGTTCATTGCACAAATGGAAATATATCTTCTTTTTACATAAAGAGAATGGATCGGAGGCAGTTAGGATGAGGGTATAAATAACCGGAACAATTTAGACATTTGTAGCTACAGCTTGAGGATGTAAATTCCAATTGCTAAATTCAAGAAGGTTAGTGGGGTTACATTTTACATGGGACACCTAGGTAGAAATGAAATTATTCACACTGTAGCCTCTCCAGTAACATGTACAGGTATGGGATTGGTTATCCAGAAAGCTCTGAATTACAGGAAGGCCGTCTCTCATAAACTCCATTTTAATTACATTAAAAAAAAAGGAATTCTTTTTTTCTCTAATAATAAAACTGTACCTTGTACTTAATCCCATGTAAGATCTAATTAATATGTATTGGAGATAAAATAGTCCTATTGGGTTTATTTAATGTTTACATTATTTTATAGTAGATTAAGGGCAGAGACACACTCTTAGATTCGGGGAGATTTAGTGGCCTGGTGGTAAATCACCTCTTCTTCAGGGGAGACTTATCTCCCCGGAGTGTCTCGTTCCGGCTAGAATCTAAATTGCCGGCAGGATGGCGCTCTGAGCTCTTCATTTTCCGAAGTCGCCCGAAGTTTCCTCGTGCGGCAGCTTTCGGCAACTTCGGAAAATGAAGTGCACAAATTGCCATCCTGCAGGCGATTTACATTCTAGCTGGCGGGAGGCAGTTTGGGGAGATTAGTCGCCCCAAAGAAGAGATTTGTCGCTGGGTCTCTGCCCTTAAAGTATGGTGATTTAAATAAGGGCAAGATTTCTAATCTGGAAAACCCTGGTCCCAGGCATTCTGGATACCAGGTCCTATACCTGTTCTAGTACATCTTGTGACCCTGTATCCTGTAAGCAGCACATAGTACAGAGACAGGGGTCTTTTACTAACTCGTACTACACACGGCTTACAGGATACATGGTCACTAGCATGCTAAATCTCACTGTATTTGTACCCATTATACAACTACAAAGGTTCATATCCTAGGGATACCAGAACTGAGACTGAAACTTGGATAAGCTAGAAACTGAAATCTCTTTAAGACATGTTTGGTGTTTGAATCCAGCTCCCAAGTGTGTGAGTGTTGCGTGACTGACAGAGTATACGGGCAAGAGCACAGAGAGCCCATTTCTACAGGATTTTAGGCTGTCGTGGTTTCCTGAATAGTTGTGGGAAGTGAGCAGGGGAAATCCAGACTGAATCTAGCAGAGGGAAAAGCATTTCGGGAGAAGGAGGAGCCTGTATTTTAGAGCTCAGTGACTCGGCTTATTGCTAAACATTCATTAATTGTTCGATGAATGCTTCAGCACAAATAGAAGTTTCCCTATTCAAAGGGGAAATCCCAGTTAGTCCTGGTAGCACTATGTTATAGCAAAGCAAATATCCTTTAGCCTTAGCACTCACTGTCCTTACAAAGGTCACTCTGTGTTATAGAAGAGATTTAGTATATGAGAGGCAGGATCTTTTCTTTCAGCTCTTCTTTCTGAAAACTCAGTGTGGAGCCTGTGTCACCTTTTGTTGGAAATTTATCCCAGGACCATATGGCAGAGGGACACAAAATAGGGTATACTCTTGTACGTGTTCAGATCACTGGCAATGCAGTCTGCTGGGACAACAGGATTTTTAAACCTGCTCAATCGATATCTGGACGATTTTCTGCAAGATATTGGTCAAGCCTGTACACGCAATGTTCCCTCTAAGCTGTGTGCTCATGTGCACACAAAAAGTTGTAGTGCTCACAAAGAAATTTATGTGAATACACAACATTTTGCATTTATTCTGACCTGCACACCCAGTTTTTAATGCAACGCAATGTTTCTTCTAATTCCTTTTTAGCTATGCACACAAAAATATTCTTTTGTGCGCACATTTTAAACTTGTGTGCTCACAAAAGAATATTTTTGAAGAAACATTGCATTGGTGGTCCCCATACATGGGCCAATAAGCTGCCCACTCAGCCCATGTATGGCCACCTTTAGACTGGTCTTGGATTTGGATAGGGTGCAATAAGCATGCTTATGTGTGCCACTTCTCCTATTGCACCCACATTCCATCCTTCCTCTCCCTCTATGTCCTACTTCTCCCTCTTTGTTCTCAGCTGTTTTGGGTGTCATGTGTACTGTCTTTCACTATCTGACCATAGTTATTTCATACCTACAAGAAATTAGTTGTCACTTATTAGTCACCAATTAAAATAAATTGAGTATTCTGTGGGAAAAAATGTTTATATTCTTGGCAATAGATGCCTCACTAGTATAAACTCCAATCTTGGTGTGCCCTGTTATCACTGAATGTTTTTTCTTTGCTGATTTTTTTGTTTTTATACTTTTTTTTTCTTTTTGATCCTATTGTTTTGCCTTTAAATATGAAAATATTAATTAGAATGTTAGCAAATACACTGCACTTAACCCAAAATGAGACATTTTGTGCCTTAAAGGAGAAGGAAAGCTACCGAAGCAGTTTGTCAATAGATTAGCCACAATAGTGCAAGCTATAACACTCTAGACATTCTCTCTGTTTGTTTAGGATAGCAGCTGCCATATTGGCTTGGTGTGACATCACTTCCTGCCTGAGTCTCTCCCTGCTCACTCATATCTCTGAGCTCAGATTACAGCAGTGAGGGTAGGAAGGAGGGGGAGAGGAGCAAACTGAGCATGCTCAAGCCCTAGCCCTGGAGGTTTAAGCTGAAGGCAGGAAGTCTGATACAGAAGCCCATGTGTACACAATATAAGAAAAGAAATGCTGTGTTTCTTTTGACAGAGGACTCAGAGCAGTATTACTTTGAGGGTTTTCTGGTGTATTTATATAGACCCTTCTGATAAAGCTTGCTTAATTTTAAACTTTCTTTCTCCTTTAAGCTACTAAAAATGCCTTTCCCTTTAAATAGAACAGGGATTGTTTGTCATCCTTGGTCTGGCCAGTCCTAAACTCAACTCATCTGATTCATGAAGAATTCTATTCTAGACCAACAGACCAGGAATAACTCAAAATGTCTTTAATATACTGATAATGGGTTGAGTGCAGAGGACCTCTTGTTTGTTTACTTTAGGCCCACTGGTGGACATTTCACTTTGCCTGCTTTTTGTGTATACCTCTGGCTAAAATTATTTGAATGTCCGCAAAAATGTGAACAATTTCACCTGCACAATCTCCCCCAGGTGGCAACCCCCCAGTCCAACACTGAATAAGTGGAGCATGTGATGGTGTAAAATGCAAGCTTTGGGGTGGATTTCATAAAAACAGCAAAGTTTGGTGCAACTTTACACTGTGGTAGTTACCCATTTTGGATTCAGCCGAATATGTACTTTCCGAAGATATATGTTTTCTATATTAAACATAATTTTTCATGGCTTTACCCCACACAATATGCTGTATGTATGTCAATTTTGCAGTAGTTGAACTGATCTCCATGCCTTTTCATATGTGCTATTTTATTTTTGGGGTCTGGACCTGACACACATTTTGCTAATCCTATGCATACTGGGCATCAAACTGGCATTCATTATTATGGTATTTTATATTGGTACTAAAGGACACGTAGGGCATATGATGCTGCAAACTGGAAGCTTTGAGGTGATTTTTCAGAATTTTTACAACATTTTGTAAAAACATTTATACTCATTATGGAATCCTCAGAATGTGTACTTTTCAAAAAAAGTATGCTGTGGCAGCCTTGCACAAACACACACTCACAGTCTATGTCAGTAAAAGACCTTGAGTCACTTCTCATATACAGCTGCCTGAGATTTTTGTGTTATACAACTTCTAACTTCCTGTACACAGAGAATATCACAAGACACTTCTTGGCAAAAGGGAACAGTCTCGCTGGGCTTCATGCTGAGCGTCTGCTCATCGACAACCCACTGCGTGATTACTGTAACTGACTGGGTATACTTATTCATACACCTTATTTTCATGACTGTGCACAACAGTAAAAGCACAGACAACTATATATATATATATATAAATAAAAGGGCAGCCAAGTTTGGGAGTTTTACTTTGAAAGCAGCTAGTAAGTTGCAGGTAAAACGTATTCGTCCCTTTTATAAAATGTATAATTAAACCATAGAATTCTTAATGAATCAGATGAAAATTGAGCATAGGACTGGCCAGATATGGGATGACTTTG